>NC_056672.1:53593571-53895714 GCF_018350195.1 Panthera tigris
TGTCTATATAAGTAAACTACAACTTGTAAACATCATGTAAATGTTAATAAAAATCATTTTTAAAAACAGACTCTTACTAAACATACTCTAATTATACAATCCAAATCACACTTTTTGGTATTTACCCAAAAGAGTTGAAAACATATGTTGGCACAAATAGCTATACACAGATGTTCACAGCAACTTTATTCATAATTACTCAAACTGGAAAGCAACCAAGATGTTGTTCAGTAGGTGAATGGGTAAATAAACTGTGGTACATCTAGACAATGGAATATTGTTCAGTGTTACAAAGAAATGATCTATCAAGCCATGAAAAGGTATGGAGGAATCTTAACAACATATTACTAATTGCAAGTAGCCAGTATGGAATTATATATGCTATGAGTCCAGATATATAACATCCTAGAAAAGGCAGAATAATGGAGACATGAAAAACATTAGTATTGTCCACGAGTTAAGGAGGAGAGAGAAAGAATAGAGCATAGAGGATTTTTAGGAAAGTGAACATGCTCTAAACGGTGGATACATGCCATTATAAATTTGTTCAAACCCATCCAATGTACACCACCAAGAGTGAAATTTTTTTTTTTTAATTTTTTTTTCAACGTTTTTTATTTATTTTTGGGACAGAGAGAGAGACAGAGCATGAACGGGGGAGGGGCAGAGAGAGAGGGAGACACAGAATCGGAAACAGGCTCCAGGCTCCGAGCCATCAGCCCAGAGCCTGACGCGGGGCTCGAACTCACGGACCGCGAGATCGTGACCTGGCTGAAGTCGGACGCTCAACCGACTGCGCCACCCAGGCGCCCCCCAAGAGTGAAATTTAATGTAAACTGTGGACTTTGGATGATAAGGATGTGTCATTGTAAGTTCAACAATTGTAAGACATGTACTACTCTTGTAGAAGATGTTGATAATGCAAGAGGCTATGCTTGTGTAGGGACGGAAGGTATGTGGGAATCTCTGTATCTTCTTCTCAATTTTTTTGTGATCCTAAAACTGCTTTAAAAAAAAGTGTGTTTTAAAAAAACCTGACTCTTAATTATATCATAATCCATACATTCTCCTGAGATAAAAATCCTGGCATCATTCATAAATATCTTTTTTGTCCCACCAGAGTGTAATATCGCTTGACTGTTAAATATGAGCTTTCATTCATAACTATCTGAAAGAAAGCCATTTTACGTGATCAGAAACTTAATTATTAAATATATAGAAGTTTAATTTCAATATTTGTAGGTACATCTAGTGACTCAAATAACAGTCACACCATATTTCTAATTGCAGATTCCATACAAATATCATTTATTGAATAAAAGAGATATTTTCCTTTTACCTGTCTCTGTCAGATGTTTTAATTTCTTTTTTTTTCTTCAATTTTTTTAATGTTTATTTATTTTTGAGGGAGAGAGAGAGGCAGAGCATGAGCTGAGGAGGGGCAGAGAGGGAGACACAGAATCAAAGCAGGTTCCAGGCTATGAGCTGTCAGCACAGGGCCCAAAGGGTGGGCTCAAACCCACGAACCATGGGATCATGACCTGAGCTCAAGTTGGATGCCTAACCAAATGAGCCACCCAGGTGTCCCAGATATTTGAATTTCAATTGATGATTTTAAGATGCTTTAAAATGTTTACAAATTTCTTCCCTTTTAGCTTTCTTAATATTATTGATTGGTTCATCTTTTACCTTTTTGAGTAGAAAAGCATAGAATTTAGTTATTTCTTATTTTAATAATAAGGAATTCTTGAATTCCTAGGGCATGGAAAAATAGGATTGTTTTGCAGTATATAACCTTCCCACCACAGAAGAGTTTTCTGAGTCTGGCACAAAGTGATGATTTAGCTTTTAGAGCAGCAGTTTAAAAGTAATTTTAAAAATAGGGGATATCATTATAAAGAAGACTATTATTGTGTAGCTTAAGTATTGATTTAATTAAGCATAATAATTTTATCAAGTTAATTATCTTATTTAATTATATAGTACTTATTTAGTACTTATTTAGCTACGTTAATCATATTATACAACATAATTCTGTAATTAACTTAATAACTATCCGATTATCATGATCATCAGTGTCAGCAGAAATGGTCACAGACAAACACAATGTTCCAGGAATAATAGGTCATAAGTTACTCTAAACATAATAGGTCATGTGTTTGCAGAGGCTTGAGGCATTGGTGAGAACTATATTCTATGTTAAGGTTAGTCTGTATTTACCCCAAAGTCTTCATAAACTGGATGCCTTAGTGACAGTTCAAGCTTAACCTGCAAATGAGACAATGGCTAGAAACCTTGTGAATGTTATAGGTTGTTCACTGGACATTAAATAGAACACACCTCTGGGGCATCTGAGTGGTTCATTCGGTTAAGCATCTGACTTAGCTCAGGTTATGATCTCATGGCTGGTGAGTTCAAGCCCCGCATTGGGCTCTGTGCTGACAGATCAGAGCCTGGAGCCTGCTTCGGATTCTGTGTCTCCCTCTCTCTCTGTGCCCCTTCCCCACTTGAGCTCTGTATCTCTCTCTCTCTCTCTTCCTCTCAAACACAAACATTTAAAAACATATTTTTTAATTAAAAAAAAAAACATATCCTTTTAACTAGGAGATCATCCATTGTCTGTACATGGATTATAACAAATCTACCTCACATCATATTCACAATTACTTTATTAATCTCTGCAATAGAGTTTTAGAGTTTCCTTTACAGCTGCAACTATTTTAATCTTTTTAATCCATTAATTCCTGCTTTTATATAATTTATAAACATCACCTTTAGATTATGTCCTTGCTGTTTTTAAGGTATTTGATTAAATTATTTAAAATGTATTTTAAATTGTTCTTTATAATAATCAAAACATTTAGAGTTACAGGAGATTTTTCCAAGTGAATATATGCTTATATTTCATATATTTTAATAATTTTATTTACTTATCCTAAATTTTTTTCTAGTGGTATTTTTTTTCATTAATGGCCCAAAATTATTGAAGAAAAAACACTGAAAATGAAGCTTAAAGTCTTTGGGTTTTCTTTCTTGGCTTTTCTTTGTCTTATTAAATTAAATATTAGTTGTATTACACACAGAGAATGCATACAATTTTTACCTTTTAGAATCAATTAAGGTTTTATTTACAATATAAGATATTAATTTTCTAAGTCACCAAAGAAATTTACTGTAAGAGAAAATAATTTATATAAATCATTTCTGATCCATCTCTATGGATCAATTAATAATTCAAGGATAGGCTTGTAGAAAAGGAAATGGTGCACGTATACTAGTTTTAATAGAGAATGAAAAAAGTAGAAACACTCTCTTCTATCCTAATTTACCAATATACAGTATATTGACAAGATCATGGCATTCTACCTCAAGCTGGATGTGATCAATGAAATGTGACAGATCTCTTTACACTGTGATTTGACTACAATTGGGTTCCTGACTGTGTGACTACTGTCTACAAGCAGCAAGTTTAAGTAGTATTTTGTTCTTCAAACAAGCAAGGAATCACACCAAAGTAGAACCACACCAAATTTCCATCTTACTGATCTCTGTCTACTTTGCCTACAATCATCATCAGGGCTCTCTGCTCATTCATGAATGAGGAGCACTCATCCATCTTCCCAAGGTTGTCCATCAAAAGTAGGCTTTTAACTCCAACTTACACAGTAGGGAATAACACGCTAGTGATTATTAGATCAAATACTCTTATCTGTCATTGGGGCATGACAATGACCTTTTAGTAGTAAGGCTATCAATGAAGAATAGATGATGAATTCATGGTCATGATCATAAGACAATTCTTAAGATATGACACAGCATACAGAAAAAGAAAAAATGCATATTTATTTTTAATTTTTATTAAAAATATTTTCTTTAGTTTCTTTCTACTATATTCTTTACTTTTCTGTATATTTTTTCAAATTCTATTTTACCCTCATCATCTCATTTTAGTCTACTTCAGTGTATTCATTTTTTTAAATTCTCAAATGATTTCTTTTTTTTTCTCCTCTCCCCCTTTTTCTCTCTAATCGGTCAAACTTCTTTCAACACCCAGACCAAAACACACCTAGGATCTAGCATCATCTATTTGATTTGTGTGTCTGTTTACTTAATATTTAATTTTAATATATTTTTTAATTTTAATTTTTTTAATTTCAATTTTTCTACTTCATTAATTCCTTTTCTCCCTTCAAAATGACAAAATGAAGGAATTCACCCCAAAAGAAAGAGCACAAAGAAACGACTGCCAGGGATTTAACCAACACAGATACAAGCAAGATGTTGAACTGGAATTTAGAATCATGATAATAAGAATACTAGCTGGAGTCGAAAATAAATTAGAATCCCTTTCTGCAGAGATAAAAGAGGTAAAAAATAGCCAGAATGAAATTAAAAATGCTATAACTGAGCTGCAATCACGGATGGATGCCGTGGCAGCAAGGATGGATGAGGCAGAACAGAGAATCAGCGATACAGAGGACAAACTTATAGAGAATAATGAAGCAGAAAAAAAGAGGGAGATTAAAGCAAAAGAGCATGATTTAAGAATTAGAGAAATCAGTGACTCGTTAAAAAGGAACAACATCAGAATCATAGGGGTCCCAGAAGAGGAACAGAGAGAAATAGGGGTAGAAGGGTTATGTGAGAAAATCATAGTGGAAAGCTTTCCTAACCTGGGGAAGACACAGACATCAAAATCCAGGAAGCACAGAGTACTCCCATTAGATTCAGCAAAAACTGATCATCAACAAGGCATATCATAGTCAAATTCACAAAATACTCAGGCAAAGAGAGAATCATGAAAGCAACAAGGGAAAAAAAAGTCCCTAACATACAAGGGAAGACAGATCAGGTTTGCATCAGACCCAGCCACAGAAACTTGGCAGGCCAGAAAGGAGTGGCAGGATATATTCAGTGTTTTGAATCAGAAAAATATGCAGCCAAGAATTCTTTATCTGGTAAGGCTGTCATTCAAAATAGAAGGAGATAAAAAGTGTCCCAGAAAAAAATTAGAGGAGTTTGTGACCATGAAACCAGCCCTACAAGAAATCTTAAGGGGGACTCTCTGAGAGGAAAAAAGATGAAAAAAAAAAAAAATATATATATATATAACCACCAAAAGCAACAAAGATTGGAAAGGACCAGAGAACACCACCAGAAACTCCAACTCTATAAGCATCATAATGGCAATAAATTCATATCTTTCAGTACTCACTCTAAAAGTCAGTGGACTCAATGCTTCAATCAAAAGACATAGGGTAACAAAATGGATAAGAATACAAGATCCATCTATATGTTGTTTACAACAGACCCACTTTAGACCTAAAGACACCTTCAGATTGAAAATAAGGGGATGGAGAACCATCTATCATGCTAATGGTCAACAAAAGAAAGCTGGAGTAGCCATACTCATATCAAACAACCTAGACTTTAAAATAAAGACTTATTAAGAGATGCAGAAGGGCATTATATCATAATCAAGGGCTCTATCCACCAAGAAGACCTAACAACTATAAACATTTATGCGCCAAAAATGACAGCACCCAAATATATAAATCAATTAATCACAAACATAAGGAAACTCATTGATAGTAATAACATAATAGTGGGAAACTTCAACACCCCACTCACAGCAATGGACAGAGCATCCAATCAAAAAATCAAGAAGGAAAAAATGACTTTGAATGACACACAGGACCAGATGGACTTAACAGATATATTCAGAACATTTCATCCTAAAGTAGCAGAATATACATTCTTCTCTAGTGCACATGGAATGTTCTCCAAAATAGACCATATACTGGGACACAAATCAGCCCTAAGTAAGTACAAAAAGATCAAGATCATACCGTGCATATTTTCAGACCACAACGCTATGAAACTTGAAATCAACCACAAGAAAAAATTTGGAAAGGTAACAAATACTTGGAGACTGAAGAACATCCTACTAAAGAATGAATGGGCTAACAAAGCAGTTAAAGAGGAAATTAAAAAGTATATTGAAGTTAATGACAATGATAACTCCACAACCCAAAAGCTCTGGGATGCACCAAAGGCGGTCATAAGAGGAAAGCATATAGCAATCGTGGCCTTCCTGAAGAAGGAAGAAAGATCTCAGATACACAAGCTAACCTTACACCTTAAGGAGTTGAAAAAAGAACAGCAAATAAAACCCCCCAAAAAGCAGAAGACAGGAAATAATAAAGATTAGAGCAGAAATTAATGCTATCGAAACCACAAAAACAGTAGAACAGATCAATGAAACTAGAAGCTGGTTCTTTGAAAGAATTAACAAAATTGATAAACTACTAGCCAGTTTGATCAAAAAGAAAAAGGAAATGACCCAAATAAATCAAGAATGAAAGAGGAGAGATCACAACCAACACAGCAGAAATAAAAACAATAATAACAGAACATTATGAGCAATTATATGCCAATAAAATGGGCAATGTGGAAGAAATGGACAAATTCCTAGAAACATATACACTACCAAAAATTGAAACAGGAAGAAATAGACAATTTGAACAGACCCATAACCAGTAAGGGAATCGAATTAGTAATCAAAAATCTCCCAAAAAACAAGAGTCCAGGGCCAGATGGCTTTCCAGGCGAATTCTACCAAACATCTAAGGAAGAGTTAACACCTATTCTCTTGAAACTGTTCCCAAAAATAGAAATGGAAGGAAAACTTCCAAACTCTTTTTACGAAGCCAGAATTACCTTGATTCCAAAACCAGACAGAGACCCCACTAAAAGGAGAACTATAGACCAATTTCCCTGATGAACATGGATGCAAAAATCCTCAACAAGATATTAGCCAACCAGATCCAACAATACTTGAAAAATATTATTCACCACGACCAAGTGGGATTTATACCTGGGATACAGGGTTGGTTCAATATTTGCAAAACAATTAATGTGATTCATCAAATCAATAAAAGAAAGGACAAGAACCATATGATCTTCTCAATAGATGCAGAGAAAGCATTTGACAAAATACAACATCCTTTCTTGATAAAAACCCTCAAGAAAGTAGGGATAGAAGGAGCATACCTGGAGATCATAAATGCCATATATGAACAACTCAATGCTAATATCATACTCAATGGAGAAAAAGTGAGAGCTTTCCCCCTAAGGTCAGGAACAAGCAAGAGATGTCCACTCTCACCACTGTTATTCAACATAGTATTGGAAGTTTTAGCCTCTGCAATCAGACAACGCAAAGAAATAAAAGGCATCCAAATCAGCCAGGAGGAGGTCAAACTTTCACTCTTCGCAGATGACATCATACTCTATACGGAAAACCCACAAGATTTGACCAAAAAACTGCTAGAACTGATTCATGAATTCAGCAAAGTTGCAGGATATAAAATCAATGCACACAAGTCAGTTGCATTCCTATATACCAACAATCAAGTGACGGAAAGAGAAATCAAGCAATCAATCCCATTTACAGTTGTACAAAACACCATAAAATACCTAGGAATAAATCTAACCAAAGAGGTGAAAAATCTATACTCTGAAAACTATAGAAAGCTTATGAAAGAAATTGAAGAAGACACAAAAAAATGGAAAAAGATTCCATGCTCCTGGATAGGAAGAACAGATATTGTTAAAATGTCGATACTACCCAAAGCAATCTACATATTCAATGCAATCCTTATCAAAGTAACACCAGCATTCTTCACAGAGCTAGAACAAATAATCCTAAAATTTGTATGGAACCAGAAAAGACCCCGAATAGCCAAAGCAATCTTGAAAAACAAAACCAAAGCAGGAGGCATCACAATCCCAGACTTCAAGCTATACTACAAAGCTATAATCATCAAGACAGTATGGTACTGGCACAAGAACAGACACTCAGATCAATGGAATAGAATAGAGAACCCAGAAATGGACCCATAAACACATGGGCAACTAATCTTTGACAAAGCAGGAAAGAATATCCAATGGCATAAAGACAATCTCTTCAGCACGTGGTGCTGGGAAAACTAGACAGCGACATGCAAAAAATGAACCTGGGCCACTTTCTTATCCCTTACACAAAAATAAACTCAAAGTGGATGAAAGACCTCAAAGTAAGACAGGAAGCCACCAAAATCCTTGAGGAGAAAACAGGCAAAAACTTCTTTGATCTTGGCTGCAGCAACTTCTTACTCAACATGTCTCCAGAGGCAAGGGAAACAAAAGCAAAAATGAACTACTGGGACCTCATCAAAATAAGAAGCTTCTGCCCAGTGAAGGAAACAATCAGCAAACACTAAAAGGCAACCGACAGAATGGGAGAAGATATTTGCAAATGACATATCAGATAAAGGGTTAGTATATAAAATCTATAAAGAACTTAAACTCAGCACCCAAAAAACAAATAATCCAGTGAAGAAATGGGCAAAAGACACGAATAGACACTTCTCCAAAGAAAACATCCAGATGGCCAACCAACACATGAAAAAATGCTCAACAACACTCATCATCAGGGAAATACAAATCAAAACCACAATGAGAGACCACCTTACACCTGTCACAATGGCTAGCATTAACAACTCAGGCAACAACAGATGTTGGCGAGGATGCGGAGAAAGAAGATCTCTTTTGCATTGTTGGTGACAGTGCAAGCTGGTGCAGCCACTCTGGGAAACAGTATGGAAGTTCCTCAAAAAACTGAAAATAGAATTACTCTATGACCCAGCAATTGCACTACTAGGCACTGATCCAAGGGATACAGGTGTGCTGTTTCGAAGGGACACATTCACCCCCATGTTTATAGCAGCACTATCAACAATATCCAAAGTATGGAAAGAGCCCAAATATCCATCGATGGATGAATGGATAAAGATGTGGTGTGTGTGTGTGTGTGTGTGTGTGTGTGTGTGTGTATACACATATATATACATATATATACACATATATATACATATATATATGTTGTGTAAATATATATATATATATATATACATACATATATATATGTTGTGTAAATATATATATATATATATATATATATATATATATACATACACAACACACACACACACACACAATGGAGTATTACTCAGTAATCAAAAAGAATGAAATCTTGCCACTTGCAACTATGTGGATGGAACTGGAGGGTATTATGCTAAGTGAAATTAGTCAGAGAAAGACAAAAATCATATGGCTTCATTCATATGAGGACTTTAAGAGACAAAACAGATGAACATAAGGGAAGGGAAACAAAAATAACATAAAAACAGGGAGGGGGACAAAAAAGAAGAGACTCATAAATATGGAGAACAAGCTGAGGGTTACTAGAGGAGTTGTGGGAGGGGGGATGGGCTAAATGGGTAAGGGGCACTAAGGAATCTACTCCTGAAATCATTGTTGAACTATATGCTAACTAATTTGGAAGTAAATTTTAAAAAATACAAAATAAAATTAAAAAACAAAAGATATGACACAGCATGGGGCACCTGGGTGGCTCAGTCGGTTATCATCCTACTTCGGCTCAGGTCATGATCTCACAGTTCGTGAGTTTGAGCCCCGTATCTGGCTCTGTGCGGACAACTTGGAGCCTGGAGCCTGCTTTGGATTCTGTGTCTCCTCTCTGCCCATCCCTAACTTGTGCTCTGTTTCTGTCTCTCAAAAATAAATAAATGTAAAGAAAAAAATTTTTTTAAAGATATGACACAGCAGTTAGCATTTGTATGTGTTTTTAGTTGCATCAAATGAAGCCTCTTGAGTCACTTGGCAATGATGCTGAAAAATTAAGTATTTCAGAATGATTTTTATACGAGTTTTTAAGGCCAACCTCCAGAAAGAATCCTAGTTATTTCAAACTCATATTTTGTACCAATATGCACACGAGGTACTCGTAATGGCCATGTCTTTAACATGAGTTCTATTTTGAGATTGAGAAGAAATCAAAACAATTTGATCTATAGCGACTAACCTGCCCCATCTCTTCCCTATGGGTTTTGTTTATGAAGTTCTTCCTTCAGTAGTTCAAAACTTTTACTGCCCTGGAACTCCGGCAGTTTTAGTTTAACAGAGACACACAAGTCAAAACTGTGGACCCAGGGCTCAATTCTTTAATGTGTTATTGTTATGCTCCATTTGTATCTTTTTCCCCAGAAATTTGTCATTGAAAAAAATAACAACAAACTCATCAAAATCTCATAACATGCATGGCTTTTCCATTCATTAACCCCTCTAACTGAATATAAATGACTGTACCTAAGGCATACATAAGTTGGGCATCAGATAAATTACAAATAGAAAGCAGTAAAATTTTGTTTCTCTCCACATAAAATGGAAAACATCATGCCAATGATAATATAGATAAAAAATAATCATGATATTTTGCTACTTCTGAAATAAGATATTAAGCTGCTTTTTTCTTTGGTCACTTCTCTTGGAAATGCATATGTTTATATATGCTTAAATCTTAGAAATAAGATGACTGAGAAGGAACAGTTCTAAGTAGAGGGTCAGAAGTCAACCACTATTCCTCTCCTTCCTTTCCTCCTTCCCTTTTTCCTTCTACCCTTCCTTCATTTAACTCTTTTCAATAAACACTCTATTTAAAGCCAATTAGGGACTGGAACTTATAACAAGGCTTAACATATATTTATTATTCTATGCCAGAAAATGGCAATAAAAAAGCATGTATACCTTATTCTTCAATGTTTTTGCAATCTGCTAAGGGGAAAGATATATGTTAAAAATTACATTATAGTGGGATAATACAGAAAAAGAAAACTCTTCAAGCTAAAGTCTCACTATAGAAAAAAAAAATAATAAAGTTATTGAGGAACTTAAAGGAGTTTTCAAAGAAGGTGATATTTTATCATGCTTTGGAGGGAAAACTAGAAGTTTTCCAGGTTGACAAGCATAAAAACAAGGATACTAAGCAGAGGAAACAAAGATACTAAGTAAGAGTCAGTTTCTTTGAAGGAAGTCTGGGCTAGTGCATCAAAAACCTGGCTGATCCTTAAAATTAGAAAAATCTGGAGATTTTTAGGGGCTGGGGGAGAGAAAAAAATACATGTCATTTCTATACTCCAGGCTTAAAAAATCAAAATCTCTATTTTGGGGAGAAGGTGGGGATTGGGTGTAGAGATCTCAATCAGCCTTGACACGACTCTATAGTCAACTGGATAGCCAACCAGATAGTCAACTGGGCACTGGATGATTTCAGATGGTCTTACCCCCTGTCTGGCAGTTGCTGGCTATTCGCTTGAGTAACAGGAATGATGTGGCCAACATTCTCTCATTATTCATCAGATTAGTCCAGGAAATAAGGTTGTTGCAAGACTTGAAAAAATGTGTCCAAGCAAGCAAATGTTTTTGAAGAGTAAGTTAAGAACAGGTACCATAAAATCTTCTGAATTCCATTGGCAAATCTGGGTAACCAGGCTAACCCATATTCAAGAGTTGGGAACATAAATTCTACCTCTTAATGGGAGGAAATGCAAAAGTGCATTAGAAGGGTGTGCCTACAGAAGTGGGGGTGGGGGGACTCGATATGCCACAATACAGTTTGTTATTATTTGTATTCAGAAAGACTTGCAGATCTAATATATATTTTACATGTAATATATGTGTGTGAAAATTTAAAGATGCTGATTTGGGATCACCATCTAGTGTTTTTCTAAGATAACAATATTGCCCTTTGTTATAAGGGTGATGACATTAAAACTTAATTTCAGTGTGCATTCTAGTCTTTTCCTATACATAAAAGCAAACTGTATTATGATAGAAACTTGACACTTTCTGGGAGGCATATGAGCCAATCTCTTTGCCAATCTCTCCATTAGTAAGCATCTGAATAGTGCACATAAGAAAAATGTAAAAGTGACTTTTGTACTGTAGCATATCCTTTCTAATGTACACCGTTCATAAGAAAGGTTTGCTCCTTATTATTCCACACTTAAACTTATCAGAAATGTACATGTAACCCTAGGGTTAAAATGAGCTATAAGAGCTAGCTAGCATCATTATATTGGCATCAGACACCCCCACATCTTAAAGTAAGTTTCAAGGCCACCAGGGATATGCTAAAAGATAAAGATTTTCTCCCAGAACTAATGATCACCACTCTTAGGTCATGTCAACAGTTGTAGTAGTCAGTGGGAAGGAAATTAGCCAGAATATATATGTGTATGTCTTTGAATATATTTTTATATTTTTGACAAAGATGACAAGTGCAGAGATGATGAGTGGAGGCTGGAGGGACACTGAGAAATGTGTGTGTATGTGGCAGGGGCTCCTGTTCCCCTTAAGCCAATGGCAGGAGTTTCAAGGAATCTTTTTGCAAGTATATATTTCCTGGAGTTTTACAAAATAAGGAAAGCTTAGAGAGGGAAAGAGAAAGGTGAGGAGGCCAAACATCCCACTGTGGATGTCTAAACCTGAAACAAAGCTGAAATAGAATAGGGAAGAAGCTTTCACTTAAAAGAATTTGAAAACTGTGATTATTTCACTGGACTAGATACCTTAATTTCTTAAAGGAGACTGTCCTTTTGACTAAAATAACGTTTAACTTGGAAAACTGTGAAATGTGTTTGTTTTTTAATGTGAGGAATAACTAACATTCAGAGAGGATTGAAGAAACTGGAAAGAAAAAAAACCAAAGTTGTTTCATATCTTTATCCTATGAAAGTGTGGTTCGTTTAACAAAAATGGTAATTTTTTTAACACTAACACAGAAGATATATTTTCCCCTTTCTTGTCACTTTTCTTATTAAAATTGAGAGTCAGTTTCTGTTATGAACTGAATTGTGTCCCCCCAAATTCACAAGTTGAAGATCTAATCCCAAATGTGACTGCATTTGGAGATAGGGTTTTAAGGAGGTAATTAAGGTTAAATGAGATCATAAAGGTGGAGCTTTAATCTGATAGGAGTAATGTCCTTATAAGAGGAAGAAACACAAGACAGCTCTCTCTCTCTCTCTGTAAGTATAATATTCACTTGATTAAACAGATATTGTGTCAGCTAACTCTAAGTAAATTAGTTCTATACAGAAGTATAAATGCATGTGGTATAATACTTTAGGTAAAAATGACAGACAGAAACAAAGAAAGGAGCGCAATAGTCAGAGCACTGTGTATTTAATTTTTGAGAGGCTTCATGGACATCAGCAAACAGAATATGAATACTAAATATAAAAATATTAATGATACACATCGTCCGATGTACTGATATATATTTGGCTAATTAAGTGGAGTCCCATTTCCTTGTCTTCTACATAATTACATAATTACAAATGCTATAATATCTGAGTTTTCTAAAGATTATTCCCAATCAACATGACTGAAAACATATCTTAGTATTTTACATGAGAAGATGCTCAATGAAAAAACCAATTAAAATTTTTGCTGCTCTATCTGGCTGCGTATGCTATGTGCCAGATGTTTACAAAGCTGAAATTCCCAGGGGTATTATAATATGGTTTGGAAAGCCTGGAGGATTACTGAAAGAACTTTAAATTCCACTGTAATCTATGACGAATAAAGTTAAGAAGTAATAATACTTTAACTTATTCTTTCCATCTGTATGTTTACCAGTTATAGAATTCACCTGGCCAAACTATACTCTTGTATGTCACATTTTACTATTATTTCCCAATAACTAGAAAAATCACTTTAACATATTTTGCATGTAGGTAAGTATGTATGAAATGGGGCTGTGTAGAATATTGAGAATTAATAATCCTTTCGTGTCATATTTAAAACTTCCATATTTTCTCTTTGTGTATTTGTATTTCATATTCTGTACATCAGGTAGCACCTCAAGTTTGGGTAACACTGCAATAAATTATTATCTTAACTATATGACAAACTCTCTAATATATTTGATTGATATGCTATTCTTGGGAATCAATGAGATTGACTGCATAATTTGTCATACTCTTGTAATAGTAACTATTCAACCTATCACCAGTCTAGAGTGTTGAGGTATTATATATCATTGCCAATAGTGTATAATGCCCCAAGCTAATGATGTGAATAAAATATATGTAGCTGTACTTCTGCTTTAATTTAGTATGGTGTTTAATCCCATGACTAAATCCATTCCTAAATCACCACCACCTCCATCAACCCAACTGGCTCTGTCTCCTGAATCATCCATACCCGCCACTCCCAAACCTGCCATCACACATTATGATAAAATCAAGGTAAACATTCCACTGGCTCCAGGGACAGAAAGGATCTGATTTCACTGGAAACAGAAGGACCTGAGATAAATAATTTTATAAAATATTTTTAACACGTGAAGGTGCAAGATCAATGATAGCCTTTATCACTTTATATAGTTGATAACATTTAAGACGTACCACAAACTCAGAATTGAGTAAGATTAACCCATTTTTCACTTCTGAAAGTAATATAATTAGAGCTCATTATAAAAGGAGTCATTTAGGATGTTATAAAGTATTATTTTGTCACTAATTTGAGCATTTTAAGCATCAGAATTAGCTTTATATTTAAAAATTTTTAAATTCCTAGAATAAGAATATACATACATTAAGAAATGACAATGAAAATATTCATGTGATCTAATATTACTTTTTTATTTTGTAGACGACAAAACTGAACCTTATGGAATGTGTCATTTTCTTTATTTCAGTAGAATAAAACAGCAAGGAAAAAACCTGGAAGACTCATATTGATTGAAATGCAGGTCAATACCTAATTGAAGCTATTACCTACCAATCTGCCTACTTTTCAAAATCCCACTATGACCACCTTGGTCCACCATCATCTCTTGCTTGAATTACTACACAGTTTCCTGCTTGTACTTCTCCTTTCTGCTCTTACCCTAAATAAAGTCCATACTGCAGCTATATTTATCTAAACTTTAAAAATATAATTCAATCATGGAACTCTATTGCTCAAAATATTCCAATGGAAGGACTAGTATAGTCATGTTCGTCCTATCATTTTAGCCAACCCTCTTGCAGACTGTTAGAAATGAAATCAGACAAAATAGTTTTACTTAAATTTTTGTGTTTTGTTTTTATTTTTTAAGTAAGCTCTATACTCGACATGGGGCTTGAACTCACAACCCCGAGATCAAAAGTCACGTGCTTTACTGACTGAGCCATGTAGCTGCCCCTAAAATTTTGTTTCTGAAAGAATCAGAGAATATCAATGAATTTAAGATTTCTAGATACAAGATCTAGAAGAGGAAATTCAAAAAGGTGATATTAATATCGGAGTCATGTTATGGAGTCATTTGTAGATTCCCAAAGTGACTGATTAGACACTAAAAACCTAATGGAAGCTTTTGGCAGATTCACAGACTTATATGCAAATTAGATTTCAGGGCTTACTAGGAAATGGTAGTCTGGGTAAAACTCCCAGATACTGATTTGGAAATGTGAGTGGAGAAATGCTAGGAGCAAGAGTGAACTCAAAAATTTCGGGCCCTCAAATCAAGAAATCTTTAATAAAATTAAAGCGATATGGAAATATTATTTTCCCTAGCATAGCTTCTAGCCAAATAGAAAAAGAACCAGTCTGAAAAGTGACAAAATCATTCAGATTTTTACAATTTTCTAAAAATTTTAATAATGCCTGCCACTTATGCAAAAACAACCAGTCATAAAGGGAAGAAAGATAATAACAGGAAAAAATCCAACAGAAACTGAAGATAGTACAAACAGATCTATACGAGGTCTAGGTAATAGAGTCATAAAACATAGGCAAAAACAAAACAAATCCTTCTGACATTTAATATTTTTGAAGCAATAAGAGGTGGAGAATTTCAGTGGACTGGAACCTTTAATTAGCAATATGAAAGTATAGAAATAAAACACACAATAACTGAAATTAAGAATCCCATTGATGGCTTCAACAGTAGATTGATTATACACAATTGGAGTGCAAGCTGGAGTGAAGACCGCCAAAAAAATAAATAAAATAAAGACTGTAGAAATAAAACCATGTAAGAAAGTATAATGGGTGGTATGAAGCCATGGCATGTGTATAACCGAAGTCTGAGAAAAGCAAAAGAAGAAAATGGGAAGAAGCAATATCTAAAATGATAACAATGAGGGGGCGACTGGATGACTCAATTGGTTAAGTGTCTGATTCTTGGTTTTCGCTGGGGCCATGATCTCACAGTTTGTGAGTCCGAGCCCCACATCAGATTCTGCACTGCCGGTGCAGGACTTGCCTGGGATTCTCTCTCTCCCTCTCTCTCTTCCACTCCCCTGCTTGCATATTCTCTCTATCAAAATAAATAAATAAACTTAAAACAAATAAATACAATGATAATAATGAAAAGCCCACACAGAATAATGCACACACATATGCATGTGCTCTCTCTTTCATACACACACACACACACACACACACACACACACACACACACAAAATTGCCAAGCATCTCAAAATAGAATAAAGTAGAAAATTTGTAAAGGAATAAGTTTTTAAAAGACAATAGAATTAAATCTAGCCATATGCCATAAACAACATACACAGTTCAGCAATGAAATAATAATCTTCAAAGTTTTAACAAAAATCTGTGAGATGGTCCAAGTAGATTAACACTAACAGAAACATTAAAATCTGTCTGTTAGGATGAAGGAAAAGAGTATTTGGAGCTTCAGGAAGAAATAAAGGGCAAGAGAAGACAAATATATGAATAAATTGATATCTAAACAATTTAACTGAAAGAAAAAAACCAACGCTATAAAAATTGACAAAATAAAATAATGTTATGAATATAAACATTCCAGTTGTTACTATTTAAAAAAATTCTTACGATATGAATATTGACTATATAAACACTAATAATTATGTTGATAATACTATAAAAGTTGCAACATGGGGAAGTGGATTTAAGTGTTTTAAGAACCATAAACTGCATAAATAGTCATAAAAATATTAATAGTAGTTACTAAGAAGTAAAGGATCCATGAGAGAATTTATAGAAAATTCACTAAAATAATATTAAAATAATGTATTACTATTAAACTAATAAATGGTAATAGACTAAATAATAAACAACAATCATTCAAAAGAAAAGAAAAAAGTAGGAAAAAGTAACTTAGAACATTCATAAAAAATAGAAAACAACATCATAGCTTAAAAATAGAGAAACATCCCAAAAGACTATCCCCTTCCCTGCCACTCAAATATAGGCATTTGGGGCCCGCTGAAGGCAGAAGGCAGAGGAGAACTAAGAGAAGCAATAGACAAAGTCAAGTGCTGAAAGTCATCATGAGGCAGCACTTGTCTGATGTTGGGGAAAGGCAAATTAATTTTGAGATTTGTATCCATTTGGTGAAGGCCCATTGTTCCTCCAGATGGTTAAGGGCAGGGCAGGAAAACTGAGACAGAATGGCATGCTCTTAGGTGCCAAATATGCTAAAGGGAAGTTTGTGATTCTGTCCTCAAACAAGTTTCAGACCATAGCGAACTGACTCTAAGTAAAGCAACAGAAAAGTTCAGACCAGTAGAACCAGAGGTTTGATAGGCTCAAACCACCACTTGGTCTCCACTAGCATGAAAGACGACACAGGAGGGGTGCCTGGGTGGCTCCTTCAGTTGAGCTTCCCACTTTGGCTCAGGTCATGACCTCATGGTTTCTGAGTTTGAACCCTGAGATGGGCTCTGTGCTGACAGCTCAGAGCCTGGAGCCTGCTTTGTCTTCTTCCCTCTTTCTGCCCCTTTACCATTTTCTCTCTCTCTCTCTCTCTCTCTCAAAAGTAATCCTTAAAAAAAAGAAAAAAGAGGACACAGGCAATATTTTTGAAGAGAATATAGTATTTACTTCAGTAAATAGTATAGTATAGTAAGGTATAGTATAGTATAGTATAGTATAGTATAGTATAGTATAGGAAATAGTATAGTATTTACTTCAGTAGTTTTTACACATGTCTGCTATTCAATAAAAAAATAAGACATTCTCATGTGAAAAATGTGACACTATATAACCCATTGACAAGAGGGACCAGCCAACAAATCCAAAACCACACATGACTAAGATGTTTGAATGATCAATTATAAAACTTAAAATAAGTCTAATACGTACGTGAAATAATCTTGTGGGAAAGGCAGAAAACATGGATTAACAGGAAGAAAATTTCAGCTGAGCTAAAATATTTTAAAAATTGCAAATACTATATGAAATAGCATTATTCCAACATTGGAATAATATTGGAAATATTAGCATTAATATAATAATTATGTTAACAGTATTAATAACATTGTTTTATTTAATCATGACAGTTTTATAGTATTTATAATATGTTGCTTTATTTTTTTTAATTTATTTCTTTCGAGAGAGAGAATGAGTGGGGCAAGGGCAAAGAGAGAGAGATGGAGTTGTAGCAGTGTTGTGAACACTGAGCCCGATGTGGTCCTTCAATCTCACAAACCCTGAGATCATGACCTAAGACAAAATCAAGAGTCGGTCACTCAACTGAGGCACCCAGAAGCCTGATTGTTTTACAGTAAATAATCATAATACTTTATGAATTAAATATGAATTTAGATTTACCCATTTATTTGCCTTTTTTGTTGGTTGTTCCTAAATCTCTACATAACTTTTGAAAATTAGGTAGAATTTACGTTAGTATTAAGCTATTTTCAACAATCTCACAGGTTTCTTTTTTGTTATCTTGTTTGTTTGCTTTCTGATAATGTCCTTATTTCCTTTTAATCTTTAATGTTTTTTCTCATTTTCATTTTTTTATTTTTCATTTTCATTTAACTTCACTTTTATTTGTATTTAAATTTCATTTTTATTTTTCATTTTTATTTACCTTTATTTTCATTTTTATTTTATTTGCTGGGTTTAGAATCATAGGTTGGCATCCTGATGATGTTATTCCAAGAAGGGATAATAAGATCTACTAGTTGGTAAATGTTGGTATTGTTACTAACAATAATCACTGAGACTAAATTTTTGCCTGAATTTGCTTATTGGCAAATTTGGGAATCTGAGTTCTCTCACAATACTCTCCTTACTCTCTGATTTGTTCTTTAAATTTTTTCTCCCTTTTTAATCCTTATGCATTTGATTGTTTTATTTTTTTGTTTATTGTGGTAAAAAACACATAAAATTTACCCTCTGAACAATTTTAAGTGTAAAGCACAGTAGTATTAACCATATGTACCTTGTTGTATAACTGATATCTAGAACTTTCTAACCTTGAAAAACTGAAACTGTCTTACCATGGAATACAGATTTCCTTTTCTTTCTTCCTCCTACCACTGTCAACTATCATTTTACTTTCTAAGAGTTTGACTACTTCAGACACAGTATGTAAATGCAATCATGAAGTATGAGTCTTTTCATGCCTAGCTTATTTCATTAAGCATAATCCTCCACAAGTTCATCTATGTTGTAGCATATAATAGGATTTTCTTCTTTTTCATAGCTGAATAATATTCCATTATACGCATTTATTACATTTTCTGTATACATTCATCTGTTGATGAGCATGTAAGTTGTTTCCACCTCTTGCCTACTGTGAATAATGCTGCAATGAACATCTCTCTTTGAGATCCTGTTTTCAATTCTTTTGGATATATGCCCAGAATTGGATTTGCTGGATCATATGTTAATTCTATTTTTAATTTTCTGAGTAACTTCTATACTGTTTTCTATAGTCTCTGCTCTATTTTACATTCCCATCAACAGTATATGAGGATCCCAATTTCTCCACATCCTTACCAACACTTGTTATTTTCAGTATTTTCCTGGTAATGGCCAATCTCACAAATTTAAAGTGATCTCACTTTGGCTTTAATCAGCATTTCCCTGATGACTTTGATGTTAATGAACATTTTCATATGCCTTTTGGCCATTTGTATATCTTCTTTGAAGATAAGTCTAATAAAGTCCTTATCATATTTTTAAACTAGTTTGTTTTAAATTGGTTTGTCATTAAGTTTGAAGTTCTTTATATGTTATGGGTATTAATCTCTTATCAGATAATACGGCCACAAATATTTTCTCCCTTTGCACAGGTTATTATTTCACTCTGTTATTTACTCTCTTATTTCCATTGCTACACAGGTTTCTTTGTTTTAGTTTGATGTAGTCCCATTTGTGTAATTACTTTGCTTTTATTATCCATGTTTTCAGTGCCATAACCCAGAAATCATTGCCAATACCAATGTTATGAAGGTTTCTCTTCCGTTTTCTTTTAGAGGTGTCACAGTTTCAGGACTTATGTTTAAGTCTTTAATCCATTTTTAGTTAGTTTTTGTATATGGTATAAGGTAAGGGTTCAACTTTATTTTATTTTTATTTATTTTTTTTACATGTGGATAGTTTTCTAAGCACAGTATGTTGAAGAGACCATCCTTATCCTATTGAATGATCTTGGAGCTCTTGTCAAAGATTACTTGACCATATATATGAAAGTTTATTTCTAGGCTCTCTATTCTGTCCGACTCATCTGTATGTCTCTGCCTTTTTGCTAGTACCATACTGTTTTGATTACTGTTGCTTTGCAAGACTTTTGAAATTAGGAAATATGAGGATTACAACTTTGTTTTTCCTTCTCAAGAATTTTGTGGCTATTTGTGAGTTGAGATTCCATATGGATTTTATGATTTTTTTTCTATTTCTACAAAAATTCCATTGGGATTTAGATAGGTATTGCATTAAATGTATGGAATACTTTGGGTAACATAGACATTTTTAAAATATTAAATCTTCCAACTTATGAACAGGATATCTTACCATTTCTCTAGGTCTTCTTTAATTTTTTTCAGCAACAGTTTTCGTTTCAGTGTACAAGTCTTTGCCTCTGGGTTAAGTACTTTATTATTTTTTTATACTATTGAAAATAGGATTTTTTTCTTAATTTCCTTTTCAGTTTGTTCATTGTTAATGTAGAAAAACACAACTGATTTTTATATGTTATTACCCTTTTGATTTATTGATCACTCTCTTAAATACTCTTGATTTCTTGACTTGACTAACTGCCCAATGACATTTTTATCTTTACAAACCCGGAAACCCACCTCAGGTTGTTGCCTAGATTATTAGCTGCCTCATCAAGAAGATCCTTTTTAGGATCTGAATCATCCTCTTTGATGTTCCCTGGTGAAAATAATTTTTTTAAGTTAACATGAAGTTGCCACTACCACTTCACGAGGAACAAATTCAATAAACTATATTTTCTTAGACATCACCAGGTAGATCCAAAATTTTTGATCTGTCCCCATGAATGACTCATCACGCAAGTCCTGGGCTGCCATGAAGTATGAGTGTATGTCTGTTTCCATTTCTGTAAGGACATAGATTATGACGGTCCCTTGTTGATCAGCTTCCCTGTATTCCTGTGACAGAATATGACAGTGATAGTTTTCTTGTGTTCCACGTGAATCTACTTTTCCTATAAATAGCATTCTAAGGCAGTAAGTCTCCGTTTCTTTCAAAAAACATTGTTTGTTTTTTGAAGATAATTCCTTCAGAGCAGCCTATTCTAGTGGTAATGCAACCAGATAACAGTAACCAGATGTGAATGCCAGGTGAGCACAGCATAGTATATACTACACATCGCTTTTCGTAGCCGAGAATTCTAATTCCTTTTCATTGCCTCCAGTTATTTTTTTTCCCGTTTTCAGTATTCACAATGACTTTTTATGGGGCGCCTGGGTGGCTCAGTCGGTTGAGCGTCCGACTTCGGCTGGGGTCATGATCTCACGGTCTGTGAGTTCAAGCCCCGCGTCGGGCTCTGTGCTGACAGCTCAGAGCCTGGAGCCTGCTTCGGATTCTGTGTCTCCCTCTCTCTCTGACCCTCCCCCATTCATTCTCTGTCTCTCTCTGTCTCAAAAAATAAACATTAAAAAAATTTAAAAAAATAAAAAACAAAAAAAATAAAACTTGTGAGTAAGGGTGATTAAACCAACCTCAACTAATTTTCAGGGATTCTGTCCCTGTAACTGCAATTATTCCAAAGCATAATGATTTGGAAGTAGAGTGCACATTTTATTTACTTAGGAATATATGTGCCTGAAAGTTATAGTCTACGTGACTTAATGGGAAGGGAATCTGCACAGCATTACACACCCCTGAACTTGCACCCTGGATCTGCCACATGTTAACTATGTAACATTGAGCAGATTAATTTCTTCACGTGGATATGCCTGTCTTAACAGGATATGTAAAATGCTCAATCGTGGCAATTACCATTAGACATGCTCAGGCTGTCTTTCTACCTCTTATTTCTGTATTCCCAGATCCAAACCACTCAACTGCTCTGAAGCCAGTTTCTCATCTGTAGAAAATGAGGAATGCCTGTCCATTCAATCCCACACAGTTGAGGTACAGGTCAAATGATACAGTAATACATGAGATCTGTCTGTAAATTAAAAACCCACCCTATTAATTGACGAGCAACATAATGCATTGTGATGAGATGATGATCGTGATCAACACAAAAGAATATTTTTAGGAAAATTGCTGGTCGTTGATTTTCTGCTGTGTTTATTTACAAGAAATATTGTTACAAACTTCTCATAATTAGCATTAGAAGGATGATTTCTAGTAAAAATTACTGCAATTAGTATGCATTTTAATATTATTAAGGCCAAAATCATTGTAACTAAGAATTTATTTAATCAAAGGGAAAAATATTCTGAGGCCTCCATAATCAACTGGCAATTTTAAAATTAAAAAATAATCAAGTGGCTATATAACAAAAGTGATACGATTGTTAATAAAGCTAAGCACAAAGTAGATGGAATTTGAAAAAATCTCATGTTTTCCAGAACACTCTGGATGATACTATGTATTTAAATATCTCTTAGTTCAACCTGATAGACTAAAATGATTCATATAGTTTCTTCACATTCCTTAAGTTGAATGTTTATCCCAAGTGTCCTAAAATATGTGGAAACAAAAATTATAAACCCCATGTTACTTATTTATTGCACATTAGAAACAAAAGAAACACACAAGTTTCTTTTAGCAATCGTCATTGACAATATCTAAGAAGAATGAAGAGAGATGACCCAGGTTCTTGCGGAAGACATGTCTTGAACTATAATTTAAGTTCTGTGAGGCAGTGAAGAAAATGTTAGCTAAGATTTATATACTAATTCCTTATCCTGACAACATAAAGTTCAACTTCCATTTAAACTGCTTTGCTAACAAGGACTAAAAACTTTCTCATAATTACGGACATTTTTGTACTGAGAAAAAAAACTTGAGAATACAGCAAATTTGTTAGAAAAATGCACATTGCTAGGATGTTAGAACACTGTGTATAGCTGGGTTGTAAACTGTAATAATCATTAGGGAGTCATTTTACCAAACAACCTTAGTGATAATTAACTCATTAAATGATCACTGATTGGGTCTAAGCAACCAAGCTTTTGCAAAATGGCTATGCCGATGCCCTCAAAATTAAAAACAACTTGAAAATTGTCTCTTTCTTGTGAATGTGTTTTCAAACTAAAATTAAGTATCTTAAGAAATTAACTTTAATAGAGATGCAGAGCCACAATTGTTTCATCAAATATAGGTTACCTTTTTCCAGAAAAAAAAAAAAACAAAACCAACTATCATTGGTTTAAAAACTTCAGCCTTCATGCTAAAGAGTTCTCTTCAGTCGACTTTAAGTTTTTGTGGTAGCATTATACATCTTCATTGTTTTTTTTTTTTTCCCACACAAACTACTACAAAATTGGTTTAATTCTTCTATAAAGTTAAGGCTTACCTAAACCATTTTGTGGTAAAAATATTTAAAATCAGTACACAGATGGGGTGCCTCAGTGACTCAGTCTTTTGGGCATCCAACTCTTGATTTCAGCTCAGGTCATGATCCCCAGGGGCATGAGATCGGGCTGCACATCGGGCTCCCTGCTGAGTGTGGAGCCTGCTTAAGATTCTCTCTCTTGCCCTCTACCCCTACCCTACCCACGCACATGCTCTCGCTCTCTCACTCTCTAATAAAAAAAAATAAAAACCAGCACAAATAAAATCAATAATAGAGTACCAAAACCTGATAGGAAGTACAGAATACCTAGAATATAGAGAAGTATATGAAACCTTATGTATATGCCACTCTAGTTTTTGGCAGACCTTAAATGTTAACATCCCTATTCCATGGAGGTCACAAAGATATGTGGTCTATAAAAGTGGTCCAGATTGATTGAAGCTCCTTCAGGTGTGAGTGACCAGATACATCCTTATAAATATTACATTAATATACATCTACACTTCAATTATTTTCATAATATTTCTTTTTATAAAGGCCATGTTTTATTATTTTTGAAATGGAAAAGAGATAATAAAACATCAACCCAATTATACTGTAAATATGATGCTATAAAATATATTAGAAGCTAATTTTAACCTAAGGCTTATAAAAATGATTAGGAATATATCCTTGGTAATGGTAAAAACCATCAAAGGAATTGAGTCATAGTTAATTTTCTTGTCTCGCAAAAAATAAAATGCCTTTAGGAGGCAGTATTCTATGCTCATTGAGGGCATGAGCTGTGAAAACAGAAAAATCCTGCTTCAGACTATAGCTTCACCATTTGTGGCATGACTTTGGGTGACTTGAAAATGTATTTTTTGTCTTCAAATTTCTTATCTAAAAGATGAGGATATGAATAATATGCCTAGTAGGTACTACAAAATGAAGGTATAATAATAACACCTCATGGCCTTGGTATCAGAAATAAATGTCACAATGCACGTAAAACACTTTGAAAATCACCTAGGATACAGTAAGTAATAATTATTTATTATTATCATCATTATTATCACAATTAGCAGCAGCATAATCATCGCCATTATAATTTTAACAGCGTGGCTGTGCCTATGCTTTTCTTTCAAAGCACCATGAGAAGTACAACGTAAATATAAATCAAATGCTCCTCTAGTGTCATCATCACGGTGAGTGCATGAACAGATTAATTTATACTGAAAAGAGCTGCAAATCAATATATCAAAAATGTCCTCACTCATTAGACAACTGATGCACTGAAATGAAGGTGCTTAGTTTTCCCCTAGATGTTAATGTTCCATGAGATGCCTGATGTGAATTAAAGAATTAAACATATTCTGTAACCTAAATGGAAATCGCTTCTCCAGTAATAATAAATAGGTTCTGTGTTACAAAGGAAAAGAAACTGTAATATTTAACTTGGTTTATCAAATACCCTAGTTCACATCAAAGAGGTTATAAGACTAAAAAATGTTGAGAATTATGGATATCATTGTAACTCACCACTTTTAAGCCACTATCCAAGCTCTAGTGGGAATCAGATGATCATACAAGTATGCAATTTAATATCAAGGGACACTATTTTCTGCCAGCCAAAGCAAGAAAGAATAATAAAGCAATACCGTCATTATTTGGAACGCATCCAGGAAGCATTTAAAATGGACTCTTAACCATGAAATTATAAATTACCAAGTATATACACTAAAACTTATGTAATTTCATTATATGAACATCCATTGGCCTTCATTTAGAGACTACTTATTCTCATCACAAATAAAAGTACATACAGTTAAGGTATTTGGTTTTCAAGTTTATAACTATTGAATAAGTTGTCACATTTACTCCAATATTATATACTTCATTACAAATGATTTCAAATGGCTAAAAATAGAAAAAAAATCTGCAAAAATAAGTCATAACTCAAAATGCACAGGCTTAGTTATGAGAAAGGTATTAGAGCACAGAACAGTAACTGATATTAATAATAATGACCTTCACTTATTTAAAAGGCCTTATTATATTTAGTATGCTATGTTGAAGAATGCCAGGAAATGTATAGCTCATTATCAAGGGACTTCCATCCAAAGTAGTCAAAACCCAGAAGATCATTACTTAAAAGGCATTACACATTCCGTGATTTGGAAGTGCTATCAAGAATGATTTATTTTGTATATGGTGTAAGGAAGTGGTCCAGTTCATTCTTTTGCATGTAGCTATACAGTTTTCCTAAAATCACTTATTATTTAAAGACTGTCTTTTCCCCAGTGTATATCCTGCCTCCTCTGTTGTAGATTAATTGACCATTTAGGTGTGGGCTTATTTCTGGGCTGTTTATCCTGCTCCATTGATAATTTATGTGTTTATTTTTGTGCCACTATTAACTAACAATAAATCATTTAGTTTTTTTGGAAGACTAAAGTGTAACTCTAACTATATAAAGAATATTATTAAGCAACAATAAATAATCCAAAGACAAAATTAAAGAAAGGATAGATACGTGTGGTAGATGGAATTATTTATGCCAGTGTTCACTTCCTTTAGTTGTATAATAAATCCACACCGTCGCCATAGATTTATCATAGACAGGATGTTCTTTCCCACCACTGGACTTGGTGCTGTCCATGCATCTTGCTTTGGTCAATGAGATATTCGCAGATATGAAACAACAGAGACGTGAAGTATATTGGTGCAGCTGAACTTTCCCACTTGTACCTCTGTTGTTGGAATGAGAACAACATGCTCTGTGAAGTGGCTGCCCCATCAGCCTGGGTCCCAGAATGGTGACGTAAGATGGAGTTGCTCCAGCCAACCCACAGCCCCAGAGTCTGAAGCAGAGCTGTTCCAGCTGATCCCAGACATGCAACACTCAGCATAGCCCTCTTAGCTGACTCACAGATCACTGAATATAAGAAAGAAGCCTTACTTGGTACTAAATACTGTGGCGTTACTGTGCAAAAACTAACTAGACAGTGGCAAATATCATTGATTCATTTTAAATGAGTCATTGTGCTTTCTCATGAGAGTTTTTCTGGCTCAGGAAATGGGGAAGGAGGTGGTATTTCCACAGTCTTTTCATCTCTTAGTTTCTGAGGTGACTACCATGGCTCTTTAAATTTCAACAAAATGTAGAAGGCATAGTGGCTGGAGCAAACTAGGCACACAAAACTACTCAACTATCAACTTATTTTCAAGGAGTCCAACAATCTCTTCTAAGTGAATTTATTCTTTTTATGGCCTCAGTGGAGACTGAAAAAGCCATGGTTAATATGAGTAAAACACATTTATATAATCTATTTGATTACCTCTAGCTGGAGAGGTACCAGCTAGAGGTGAAAAACACCTATTTAGTTTTTCAAACACCTTTTAAGTAAAATAATAGTAGTTCTTACAATAGTAGGAACTCACTAGTTGTATAATTTTCAATAACTTTGCTTCAAAGGTCAACGTGGTAAGAGTAGATTTAGTACCAAGAAGTTCAAAGACAGGAATGATGAGGCATCTTGTTTTAGGTCAGAAGAAGCTTAGAGTCCTACCAAGTTGCTAAGGTGTGTTCAAACATACTCATAAGTACTAATAACTAAGCACAGTTATTCCTTGACTGCAAAACCATCTTGTGAATGGAATCTACAAGCTTCAGATGGCAGAACCCAAAGACAAGTAATCAGGCACGATGGTGTTTGTATGGAACCCCATACTAACCAGCCTTGGGTTGGCCCGCTCTAGATTATATGCTATGTGTTAAGAAAAACAAACTTCCATTGTATTTAAGCTACTTTCATTTTGCGTCTTCGTTAATATTTGCAAACGCAGTTTTAACGGATATCTATGGTGCTTATGCAAAATTGAATGACAATATATTTATAACAATAATTTGTAAGTTTTTAACAAACTTTTTGTGGGGTTTTTATGTCATATATTTCTTAGTATGTCAGAGGGATTTTAATTGTATGCTCTATAATTATTCCTATGCAGTTTAATATTAATTTTCACTATCTCAACCAAATATTCACATTTTATTAAAAAAAATATAGGCCAAGGTTTTTCCACAGCAAACTTTTAGCAGCATACACATGGGCTCATTTCTGACATATAATATCTTCACATAATAATAATATTTGGTAAACCCATGGTCACTGATACAGTGATTTTTTCTGATTATACTTTCATTTACATTTTGACTAGGTGCTATATATTTTACTAATTTCCATGAATAATCAAATGTCTTAT
Organism: Panthera tigris; assembly: GCF_018350195.1. Classification (NCBI taxonomy): domain Eukaryota; kingdom Metazoa; phylum Chordata; class Mammalia; order Carnivora; family Felidae; genus Panthera; species Panthera tigris. The sequence goes on from NC_056672.1 coordinate 53,621,489, forward strand.
TTATTCTTGGGATATAAGTAATAATTATCATGATCTTAATCATCACAATAAGCATATAAATAACCTGATTTTTAGCTATAATTTAACTACCACAAATCTTAGCTAAACCAATACATCACTTGAAGTATTTCTCCTTCCTTTCTGCCTGCTTGCCTTCCTTCTCTTTTAAAGATATAAAACACCACAACCTTACTGATACGAATAAGGAACTCGTAACCACAATTTCTTATACTGAACTAATGAAACTACTCCTATAAATTATGCATTTTATACTTGCCTGTGTGTACAAGCAACAGTTTTCTTAGTGATATGCCGAAGCTGTATTTTTTTTTTGGAAATTTTTTAAATGATACCTATTAAAGTCAGCACTACTGGCTTTAAAAAGGACTACTCCTACTTTATACTGAGCCAGAGTATCATTCACTAATTAACATTCTGCCAGTGTATGACCACAAAAACCTAAAAAGACAGGTAAAAACAGTATCCTCTAACGGCCTTGTACACTAAAAATTATCCTGTGTACTAAGGTAATTTCCACTAACCTTACATTTGATGAGAAAAATAATTGTTGGCCCATCTATGCTGACCCTCCTGGAACAGTTAAGCATCTGAAAGTACATATCCCCCAGGACTGTACCTATCTCTTGGATAAGAAACATGGAAATTGGGGAGCCATTATTTCATAATAGGGAGGCTGAGTATTTACAAGTGGCCATGTACTATTCCCCTACTATTCTTTTTCTTATTTTTGATTATGGAATAGCATCTTCTAAAAAACAAAAAAGGCATTAGTGAATCATTGTGATTTACTACCTCCTAGGCATCTCTAGAACTAATAGGTGTATTTGTAGGAAAAGCTTTTAATATTAAGTGAGAAAAACTGAACACAAAATAGATTTGTCAGGTACCATTTGTTGAAAGTGGTTTACATGAATTAAACCTGTATTGGAAAGATTTAGGTGAAAAATGAACCCACAAGGCAGTCTCTATTCATTTGAGTCTCAAAGACTCTTGAAAACAGAGACCACAAACCAGGAACCTTTTTCCTCAACTCTCAACATCATTTATCTTACCATCTGGATCCTTTTTGCTTACTGGAAAACAGTATCTATTAAAAACCCAAAGCCAGTCCTATCTCAACACTCATTTGTTGTACTCTTACTTTGGGCAATGCCATGTTTCAGGCTTTGGGAACTCAACAATGAACAAAACAGAAAAAAACTCTGCTGATATCTCACATTGTAGTAGAGGAAGATAGAAAATTAACTGATAATATGTTATTTAATAAGTCCGGTGGTTATAAATGTTTCTGGAAAAAAAATAAAGCGGGGACAGAGTGATAAAGAATTCCTCGAGTGGAGCTAGAGGCCACATTTGGGAAATGTGGTCAGAAAAGACTTCTTCAATAAAGTAACACTTGAGTGGGGATGTGCAGGAAATGAGAAAGCAACCGGTGTGAGTTTGGGGGGAGGAGATTTTCAGCCAGAGAGAATGACTCATGCAAGGGCTGTCATGCTGAAAACGAGTTGAGGAGTTGAGTAAGAGCAAGAAGCCAGTGTGGAGAGACCACAGGAGTGGTGGAGTGGAATGAAACGAGGAAAGAGAACTAGCATTAATGAAGAACCTGTAGGCTATTTAAGAACTTCTATATCACAAGAGATGGATGTTATACCAAAAGAAATGGAAAGCCATTGGAGAATGTGATAAATGATCAGGCTTAACTTTAATAGGTTCACTGTGGATTCCCCAGTGAGGATACCCTAGCAGGCAAAGGAGACCACTTTAGAAACAGTACAGAAAAAGGGTCCAAATGGTGACTTGGACCATAGGAATAGTAGTAGACATGGAAAAAAGAGGCCACATTCTAGATGCACATGTTTTTCTCTCATAACAACTATTTAGCTAAAGAGTTTTGCCATAAGGACTTTCAAATTATGCCACTTTTCAGACAACTTCTCTGTTTTTTTATGGTACAAGGTCTTTTTGATACAATAATACACACTACATAAATATGCTATAACACATAATATTTCAACATCATGGTACCAGGCTAAGATACTCACTAACCTACTTGACATGACAGTTTCTAGTCAGAGAATATTGTGTGGAACAAAGTAGAATTGTTTCATGTTTGGGTGAACCTGAAATGTTTTGCTTTATAGTCATATTCCAAGAAGACTGTATGAGTAGAATCTTCTCCAAGGCTTTAGTTTCACTTTCCTCAGGTATTTTTTAGTGCACTCATGTTTGGCTCTAAAGATCTGTTTGTTTTTCTGTCATGGTTATATATTTAGTTTACCTTTATATTTAGGGACAGTCTGAGGAAAAGAGCACCATGACCCCTAAAAGATTCCCTCTACTTCTCTTTTAAGGGACTCCTTTGCATCCCTCCTACATCATCCATCACCCACTAACAACTAGTCACTTCTTCCTTTAGAAAATACAGTCAACTCTACATAAGGCACTTGAGTGTATAAAAACATATCAGCATATTTAATTACCAGGATCCTATCCATAGTTTTGGCTGCACTTTGTGCTTGCTTTTACTTTCCCTAACTTTTATTTATTTTTTTTCATTATTGCTGGGAGGGAAAAAAAGGTGTCTTCCTAGGGCTTTTCTTAGCATATAACTCATCATGTGGTCACTCTCAGGTCATGGAATGCACTCTAAATCCATAGGGTTTATTTGGAGATTTTACAAATGTGCACATACAAAAAAGCATATAACAGGTGCTTACTAGGTATTCAGTTTTCTTGGTGGCTGCCACCAAAACTGAACAACAGTGTCTTTCTCATTTTAAAAATGAAAATACAGTTATTTAAAAGTTACAGAGGCATTCTCTCTCAGGGGTGTCTGAGTGCAGCATCGGCACCAACCGAAAAGTAAGTGCTTCCTTAAATGTGGCATCCTCAGTGCCCATCAGACCTCGCCCTCGTCCTCGTCCTCCTCCTGTCTTTTCCATGAATTCTTAACGATTATTATTATTTACTTTTTTCATTATTATTAATTCTTTTAATGTTTATTTTTGACACAGAGAGAGAGAGAGAGAGAGAGAGAGAGAGAGAGAGAGCGAGCGCATGAGCGGGGGAGGGGCATATAGAGAGGGAGACACAGAATCCAAAGCAGGCTCCAGGCTCTGAGCTGTCAGCACAGAGCCTGACGCGGGGCTCGAACTCACGGACTGCGAGATCATGACCTGAGCCGAAGTTGGACGCTCAACTAACTGAGCCACCCAGGTGCCCCACCTTTTTCATTATTTTTATGTGGACTAATAAGACACATCCCCTTAACTTATTTTCCTCATCTACTTAATATAGGAGCATACATCAGGATTATCATTGGATTTTAGAGCACTGTTATTTGGTTTCAAAACTTCACTCAACTACCCACTTTCAGTATTGATATAGGCCAATTACTTACACACAATTGTGCCTTGGTTTTCTCATCTGTATAATAAGGATGACATATTTAGCACAGAGCTAGTTTTTCCCATATCTCAGCCCTTCAGTTTCACTTACCATCAAATCCCCACTTGATGACTATGTTTCATCAAGGGAGTGTGAATAATATATTTCTCTCAATCCATTTTTAGTTCAAATGATTCAATTCAAACAAATATGGAAAAAAATGAAATCCCCCTTTTGGACACATGCAAAAGGACTGTAAATACAAACAAACGAAAGGGAGGGAAATGTCCATGTATATAGGTAGACCTCTAGGTCTATGATTGATGACAGTATTTTTCCAATCAGTCTGAAGTCCTCCTACACAACAAAATTATTCCCTCAATCTCACACAGTAGTTGAATTATATTTTCTTTGAAGTTTTTATCTTGTTGTATTTTAATCGCAGTATAGTTAACGCACAGTATTATATTACTTCCAGGTGTTGTTTTCTTTGAAGTTTAAGTGTATTTTGGTTTTTTATTTGTTTCATTTTTAATTTTTTTAACATTTATTTTTGAGACACAGAGAGAGACAGAGCCTGAGTGGGGGAGGAGCAGAGAGTTGGGGGCGGCGGGGGGGACACAGAATCCAAAGCAGGCTCCAGGCTCTGAGCTCTCAGCACAGAGCCCAACACAGAACTCGAACTTACGGACTGCAAGATCATGATCCAAGCGAAAGCTGGCCACCCAACCGACTGAGCCACCCAGGTGCCCCAAGTATATTTTGAACAATAGAAACTTTGGGGCTGGTTTCCTTAATGATTCAAAGTAGACTGTGATAGATGCTTTTATCTACTACAACTGTTTTATGGGGAAAAAATAGTTTGTGCACTATATTTCTTCATATAACATCACATTTATGAAAAAATCAAAGCACATAACTAAATATTTAAGGTTCTTCTATAATATTCTCAATCAGTCTTGTACAAACCAATGAAAACAAAATAAAATGTATAGGAAAATTTAGCCACAGTTAGTCATATTTCTGGTATTAAAAATAAATGTCTTAAAGGGCCCCTGGGTGGCTCAGTTGGTTAAGTGTCCGACTTCAGCTCAGGTCACGATCTCATGGTTCGAGTCAGGCTCTGTACTGACAGCTCAGAGCCTGGAGCCTGCCTCAGATTCTATGTCTCCCTCTTTCTCTGCCCCTCCCCTGCTCGCACTCTGTCTCTCTCAAAAATAAACAAACATTAAAATTATATATAAAAAAGGAAATAAATCTCTTTTGACTCAGTAAAGACAATTGGGATTTCTACATGAATCTCTTCAGGATTTGTTTGTCATGACCAGTCTCCAAGAACAAAAGCTACTTTGGTGCAGATGATAATTCATGTCTATAGTCCTACCAAGTGAAGAATTAATGTAGAAATGTGGAGTGTATATGAGAGTGCAGGAAGCCTATTAGACTTTAGTCTATGCAGCTGGAAATCCATTCTATATATCTGCACATATTGTCTCCCTATAATTCCAGGTATGCAGTTTTTAAGTTTCTTCATTATTTTTACAAAGAAAACCTGTATGTATAATAAAATCAGGCTTTAATTAAAATTTATATAATCTGTTACAGAGGCTTGTGCACAGCAGATGTTAAAGAAATATTTATTAAATGGAATAAATGAATAATTACTTGGGTAAAAAGCCAGTCTGAACTAATAAAGATTCAAAATCATGAAATCTTTACAAATTCAGGGTTTGGGGACATTTTTTTTTTCAGATTTAATGTTTATCAATTAAACACAAAATAAATAAAGTTGTGCATAGTAGCTGTCCATAGGGTGATTGTATAATCACTAGATGAGAAAAAGTTCAATTTAACACATCAATTATTTTTAAATAAATTATTTTATCATATTTAGTTGTTTGAAAACAGTGTATTCTCTGAAGAAGTTTTAAATACTTTCTTTGTAATCTTGTTTGCATTATTAATTTCTGGAACTAAATCTAAATAAACATTAGTTTGCCCACATTCCAATTAAGGGAAGTTTAATTAGCTTTTACTGCATTTCACTGTTTTCCTTGTGTCGAATGAGGGACCTGGGAATATGGCTTTGTTGCTGGTGTAACAAACAGCCAATAATACCACAGGGCCTTGTCACTGCTAAGTGCCGCAAGCATGTGCGGTCTGTGGACGCGGTCGGTGCTACTGTGCGTTGTCTGTGGAGAACACACCCATTGCTTGAGAAACCACTCATCTGTGTTCTCTCTTTTCCAGTCTTTCTTTCTTTTTTTTTCCCCAATTTCTCTTTTCCTTCTTTCTGTGTCATATCCTTGTCTCTAATATTTTAGTAGCATACGTTCCAAGTCATGAGACAGGAAAGTAGATGAAAGGATTCTTCTTGCCTTGCCAGGAAGTATACAAAGTTGCTCTATGAAGATAAACCAGTTTTTAAGAGTTTAAAGACTTCACTGAAGGGGGTGCAGTGTGGGGAGTGTTAGCCAGTCTAAGGAATGTGGGGAGCTAAGTGCAACAAAACATACTCTAGCAGCACCTAAAATGCTAAAAGTTCAAGACTGAACTTTTAAGTTCCCAAAGCCAGAAGCATTTTAACAGTGGAGTAGTAGTAACTTATCAATTTCAAGGTCCTCGAATCATTTCCCCCATTGATATAGAGGGAAGCCAAGTGATTCACTTAAAAAGCTAAATAAAGGAACATTTATTCATTGGCTGATCCCAGACTCCTAAACAGAAGTAAAAAGAGGCCACAAGTGAATGGTTACAACATCATTCTCTCATTTTTTTAAATGCACAGAAATAAAGAAATAACAAACCCTCAAATCTTCATTTAAGATTTACATGGAATCAACTATGCCCCCTGCTTTCTAACTTCCTGAATGTGCTTTCCTTCATTTTTCCATATTCAATATATTAAAAAAATAAACAAAAAACAGAGCCATCTGCAAAGTTCAGAGTAAAAATAAAGTGTGACTTAAGAAAATACTCACTTAAGGAATGGTTCAACTCTGAAGGCAAGAAACAGACATTCCTAAACAAGACACAACATTCCCGAGTTCTTCTTCAAAAAATAAATAAGAGAAGAAGAGAGAAATTTTTTTTATCAAAATCCAGACAATCTAGTGATAAATAAAATAAATAAATCAGGAAGAGAAAAAGTATGACAATAAGATACAGTGAGTCTACATCTAGAATTAATATTCACAACTCAGAGGAAAACTGTTAACATTCTATATAATAGAAATACATAAACCTTATTAAAATGAAAATGTTATCAACATTCAAACATGAGGAGAGAGTAGGTGGGAATCAACCATAGAGGAATAATTTGTTTACTGTTCACAGAAGGGGGAAAATAGTACTTTGCAAATTTGAAACATGGTGTTTAAAAAATGACTACAATGTATAAATGTGTTCTGTAATCTTTTCAATTTGCCTTAGAGGAATAGTCAAGGAAATATAATCCATTAAGATGAAGAAAGTTTTATTTGAAATTCAACAGTTAGTTTGGTTTCACTTGTGTTGTTTCTCTCTTACAAATTAAAGCAAAACTAAATTTGACAGCTTTGTATTAAACAGTTTGTATAGTACATAATTTCCATTTGAATATCTTTCCTGCCTAGTTCTCAGTGTTTCCATCTGCATAGATGCAGAGAAGTGTCTGAAAATATATTCAGCTGAGTTCAGGATAAGTATTTCTCAATGGAGGATTTTCAAGTAATTATTTACCATTTGCATTTTCTGCATTGTTTTCATTCCTAAAATTGAACATAAATAATGTTTATAGAATTGTGGAATCCCTATTCTTAAAACAAAATGTACACTCTCACAGGAGGTCTATTTAGGATATAAGAAAAGACTGAGAATTGTTTTTTCTACATCTTTGAAATACACCTTAGTTTGAAATAGTCCACAGTTCTCATCTTTTTTAATGTGCTTTTGCAAGTTTTTCACACCTTCACAAACATGAGCTCTTTCTGTCAGTGTGAAAGACATAGCTTACACACACACACACACACACACACACACACACACACATACACACTGAATGCAGTAAGGTAAATTAACTCATTATAATTTGATGCAAATAGTTTATGTAATTTATTTAACTCAAGCAGAATAATACATAATAAATTAAAAATAATGCCATACTATGATAAAAATTTCCAACACTCCTAAGAACTTAGTGAACACACTTCATCAGGTATGACATAAGCCCATTCTGCAATTTTATTTGGTTTTGTAAAATTTATTTTATTTTTTTATGTTTCAAGTTTTTATTTAAATTCTAATTGGTTAACGTATAGTGCAATGTTGGTTTCAGCGTAGAATTTAGTGATTCATCACTTACAGATAACACCCACTGCTCATAACAAGTGCCCTCCTCAATATCTATCACCCATCCAGCCCATCCCCTACCTACCTCCCCTCCAGCAACCCTCAGTTTGTTTGCTAGAGTTACTAGTCTCTTATGGTTTGCCTCCCTTTCTTTCTTCTTTCCTTCCCCTATGTTCATCTAATTTGTTTCTTAAATTGCACATGAGTGAAATTATAAGGTATTTGTTTCTCTGACTTAATCTCGCTTAGCATTCTGCAATTTTATATCCTAAGTCACTGAATTTTTTGCCAAGTTCATTTTTAAAGTAACATTTTTTTCTAATACTCTGTTGAGATAAGTTTGAATTTTACAAAATCCACATGCTGCACATTTTCTCAGTTCATTTTTTCCACACGCCATTTGGATGGTTGTCATGTTTGACCTAAACGCGTCATGCAGCTGCTCTGCGTCCTGCTCTAACTCTATAGGACTGAATGTATGTTCTGTTTGCTTGGTGTCTTTTCTCATAGTTCTAGTCTGTTTTCAGTGTGTTTTTATTTATCTTGGTCTGTTTCTTAGGGTGCTCAGATCTAGAAGATAAGTCAAAGCCTTTCTCATTTGATCTGCTGAGGCAGCCAGCAGGGGCAGCTCCTAAAGTGAGGAGCTCGGGGCGCCTGGGTGGCTCAGTCAGTGAAGCACCTGACTTTGGCTCAGGCAGTGATCTCAGGGTTCCTGAGTCTGAGCTCCGCACTGGACTCCACACTGACAGTGCAGAGCCTGCCTTGGATTCGCTCTCTCTCCCTCTGAGTCGCTCTCTGCCCCTCCCCGACCTGTGTGTACACTCTCAAAATCAGTAAATAAACTTTTTTTTTTTAAAGGTGAGGAGCAGGAAGATGCCTTCCTGCAATCTCCTCAGGGGCTTGGAGCTACAGGGGTCAGAGGTAAAAAAAACTAAGTAGAATGGAGACGAATCTGAAGAGCTATTTTAGAATTCTTCACTGAGGTCACAGGGATCTGGGATCAAGCACTTCCCCAAAACCAACACTTTGAAGTTCAGAACAGACTGATTTCTGGATGCTAGTCCAGCCCACAGGGGGAAGAGAACTGCTCCTCGCTACACTTCAGGAGCACGTGACACTTCATAGTAATTAATCATAAATCGGGAGAGGGTCGTAGTATCATGGGCATCCCACAAGAAAATAAATACAGATCCTCAATGGCATTTTAATGGTGTTTATAAACAACATTTATACTAAATATAAAATTTGCAAAGTTTAATAGCATTATAATGTATTGTATAAATGCCCCATAATTTCTTTAACCATATCCAAATGATTTTTAGCCTTCTGCAAGAAAAAAAGTGTTTATTTTAATAAAACAGAAGTTTCTGTTATGGCAATAATTAAACAAACATTTACACAGTGCCTGTAGTAAAAACTATACCAATCTAAATTATATGTGGATAATTCCTCCTACTGCATGCAGAAAATTGCTTACAGACCAGGCTGTACAGAGACCATGCTGGGTCCTCTTCTCACGTCATCATCGATCTCCCCTCCTGCTGATTCTCAGAAGCTTTTGTCTACCTTGTACTGCTCTTGACCTACCTTGCTGTGCAGATTGGTTTCCCCATTTGTCTATTTGTTTCTATGATTCATTGACCTCTTTCTCATTTCCTTTTTTTTTTTTTAATTTTTTTTCTTTTTTTAGCTTTGGATTGAAGTACATCTCTGAGTTTACAGGAAAGTTTACTTTTTATCCTGAAAGGGCAGGGCTAGGGGTTGTGCCTGGTGTCCATTTACATAACTGAGATATTTATAGAAGTAATGGAAAGTATGCACAACAAAAATGATAGAAATATTGAAGCTTGAAATGTTTACCTAAAGAGGAGCAGCACCCTTTAGTCCCACAGTTGCTCTCCTTGTCTATCTTGCGTACATTTTTTTATTTTTTTTAATTTTTTTAAATTTTTTTAATGTTTATTTATTTTTGAGAGAGAGACACAGAACTAACAGGGGAGGGGCAGAGAGAGAAGGAGACACAGAATCCGAAGCAGGCTCCAGCCTCTGAGCTGTCAGCACAGAGCCTCACGCAGGGCTGGAACCTACGAACTGTGAACCGTGAGGTCATGACCTAAACTGAAATTGGAGGCTCAACCGACTGAGCCGCCCAGGCGCCCCTCCAGTACATCTTTTATTTGCAGAATATCACACCTCTCCTCATTCTGTTGACTTCCCTTACTATCTGTAAATCCTTCAAATACACATTTCAAACCAGTCTACATCACAGCAGATTCTCCCTCACCACCCCTCTGTCCATCTAGCCTCTAAAGAGGACTGTTCAACTGCTCATTCTATGGGGAAGGCAATCAGACACATTGTATCCTAATCCCAAAGGTATGAAGCCCTCAGGAAACCAAAAGCCAATGAAGACAACAGTACAGGAAGTGCTGGAAACCCCACAGGACATTTCAGATTCAAGACTTCCTCCACATTCCCTAAGCCTTGCTCCTGGACTTGTCCACACTACCCTTCAAAATAAATCACTGGGCTCTTATGTTGTCTGAATTGTCAGTGTGTTTCTTCTTCCCGTTTGTCTTTCCCTTCTCCATTGCACTGATCTCTTTCCTCTCTCTCTCACACACACCTATTTTGCATAAGCTCACATTCATTTTGCTGGCAGACAGTATATGTATGTGTGTGTGTGTGTCTGTGTGTGTGTGTGTGTACACACACACACACACAGACACACACACATTTATTTATTTATTTATTTATTTATTTATTTAATCTAAGAAAGAGTTACCTTTACACAGTATAGAATCCCCCCTCCCCAGCACTGCTTACATCCCTTGGTACAGCAGAGTGGTTAAGAGCATACAGAGGGGAGCTAGATATTCTGGGCTTAACTCCCCAACCTACCATTACATTCTGGTATTTGGCAAGTTACTTAAGCACTCTGTTTCTCAGATTCCTCATATTTAAAGGGGAGGTGATAATAGTAGCTACTTCATAGCATATTTCTGAGCATTAAATAAACAATATATGTTCACACTTGGAAGTGTCCCTGGCATATGACAATGTCATTGCTATCATTATTACCACTGAGAAGGAATATATACTTGGAAACAAACCATCTCTTTTTAGGATCTCCTATGTCTTTGAAACAAAACAAAACAAAACAAACGATAGGGAAATTCTCAATTTTACAACACCTCTGAACATAGCCCGACCAGGAGCCAAATAGGAAAAAGCAACATAGTCATAATTTGAAAGCACCTGTTAAAGGTTGCCACAGGGGCCAAGTGAAAACTAAAAATTCCAGGGCAGCCAATCCATTACATATGGGTAACTGTCTACAAACATCAGTTTTGTTGTTCAATGGCTATTATTCCTAACTGTTCAGGTTCTTGATACATAGTTTGTGGATTGCAATGTAATTTGTACTGTTCCCAAATCATCTCTGCAAATATTATTATTTTTCTATTTCCTCAGTTGAAAGAAAAGCTTTGAAAACGATTTGCTTCACATGTGGTGTAATAATAGCTTTCACATAAATAAACAAGTTACTTTTATTTCATTTTGTGAGTAGTTATTTTTATTCTCATCAGTTTAGACTCTATCCTGGTAATGTGTCATGGGCAAATAAAAAAAATGTTTCTTGCAATCTAAAACTGAAAAATAGCAACATTTTTCTGAGTCTGGCTGTGTTTATTGGCAAAGTAGAGTTACAACAAAATGCTCTGGCAAGATTTTATCAATCCATGCTGCTAGAATATGTCACACTGGAGAACAATAGCACCACGCAGGGAAAAAAAAACAAAACAAAACATGAATTAAATACTTTTTCTTCTAAATAGGCTTGAGTCTAAGACACTTTGCCAAGTATTTTAATTGTGCCCTGAAATTAAAACACAAATCCAAATTCTAATCCCCATAAGCACTTCTCCATATTTGTGTAAACTGTGCTACATTGCTATGAAGTTTCTTATTATTGGGGATATTTAACCTCATACCGTTTGCCGCAACTGGACAGCTGGGTCTGAAACAGAGCACGGTCAAATTGGTAACATTTTGCAACACAGTAAATGTTTTTTTAATTCATGAGAACGACAGCGGATGGGGCAGATGCTGAGACCCTTTTGCTCTACAGACTTGAGCTATGCATCATTAGCCAACCCTACATGTTTGGATACTCATCTACAATACAGGAGCGTGATTTGTACACCCGCATCCTCCAAACCATCCAGCATATGCTAATCAACTGGTTCAAGGAAAACATCATTCCCAACCTCAAGGTTAATAAAGAAAGAGTGGGCATTGACATTAAACTGATTAAAGCAAAATTCCAATGATATAGACACGCTTTGTAGTGTATGTGTATATACGGTTATCGATTTCATATGAGGAAATATTATGTAGGAATAGTTTTCACGGACCTTCTAACGCAAGTATAGAACTATACAGGAATATGTATATAAACTGTATATGTATATAGATCTGACATATACTAGTTTTGGTGACATATTGGATAAAGATCACAGCATTGTGTGATATACTCATTAGTGCATATTTTCAACAGCGGTAATACACTTATCTAGTTGATGGTAGATAAATGTACATTAACTTTAGAAAACTGAGGTGAGTTAAGAACTAGCTAGGCCCCTGTAACTGTCTTTGTCAAACTATTCAATGCACTCTATCTAGAGACATTTTTGTCCAAAAAATTTTTTCTATATATTTCCTAGGTCAGTGGGAAATTGAGACTGATTGGAAATCACTTCAATAAACTGTCTTTTAAACAGAATTCATAAGTTACACTAGCCCAAGGCTCCTAGGTAAATGTGAACATTAGAAAAACCTATGTATTTTTTATTGTGAATATTGATCAAGTTTTAACTAGAATAGATATTTAGGAAACAATCATATTTAATAATGATGAGAAAATGATAAACATTTATTTATCGCTTGTTGGTCACCACTCCTTTTTTAAATGTATCAACACACGATTCTCAGAACAATTCTGTAAAATAGGTATCATCGTATTTCCTATTTTACAGTTGAAACACCTAAAGAACAGAAAGGGTAAGTAATGTGGCCAAGATTCACCAGTTACTCATTAATGCAATGGGGGTTGGACGCTACCAGCCAGCTCAATCAGTTCACCTCACTGCCTCTTGTGTTGTAGAGAAGCAATCAAGGGTTTTAATCCAATGACTATGTTAGTAATTGCCAGAGCAGTGCAGGTCAGAAATACTTATTTAGTAAAACTAAATTTTACTTTGTATAATATATAAATGGATATATTATCATTAGTACCAGAAAAGATAAGATAGCTTGAATGTGATGTCTATATGAAGAACTACTTGTAAACATTTATTTTAATTATTTCTAATACCAAAAACAAAGGAAATGACAGCTCAAAGTCCCCTTAAGATAGAACATCTGTTTGCACGCGCGCACACACACACACACACACACACACACACACACACTCCTCTCTACAGGAAACTTGCTATTTAAACAATTTATTCAATTTTCTTTCCTTTTTTTTCTTTTTACTTTTGAAACATGTTTTTAATGTGTATTTATTCTTGAGAGACAGAGAGAGACAGAGACAGAGACAGAGAGAGCACAAGCCAGGGAAGGGCAGAGAGAGAGGGAGACACAGAATCTGAAGCAGGCTCCAGGCTCTGAGGTGTCAGCACAGAGCCTGATGTGGGGCTTGAACTCACGAACTGTGAGATCATGACCTGAGACAAAGTAGGACACTTAACCAACTGACCCAACCAGGCACCCCATCCTATTTTTTTTATTTCAATTTTCTTTTAGCCTTCCACCATGGCATTCAATATTATTTTTCAAAAAAATCCCTATGAAATCTCTCTGCAACTACCATTTGTTTAACCATCGTCGTCTTGTAGAAAATGTAAGCCTTTTTAAAATATGTAATTAAGGGGAGGTGCCTAGGTAGCCCAGTCAGGTAAGCATCTGACTTTGGCACAGGTCATGATATCACGGTTTGTGGTTCAAGCCCCATGTTGGGCTCTGTCCTGACAGCTTGGAGCATGGAGCCTGCTTCAGATTCTGTGTCTCTCTCTTTCTGCCCTTCTCCTGCTCATGCTCTGTCTGCCTCTCACTTTCTCTCTCTCTCTCTCAAAAATAAATAAACATTAAAAAAATATGTGATTAAGAACATTGTAAATAAATCTTAGGCCACAATTCTTATAGGGTTCTTAAAAAAATAATTTCTAGATGAGAAATTACTGCAGAAAATAATATAAAATTGTGTATGACCCTTGATATGTACCATAAAATTGCCTCCAAAAAAGAACGCTTTAATTTATTACAGTGTATAAAAGCTCCTGTCACCACTAATAATATGTTTTGAAAATGTTCTGCTAATTTAGAAGGCAAAAAATCCAATCAATGCTTTAATTCGCTTTTCTTTCATTACTTACTGAGGTTGTACATATTTTCCAATGTCCTTAGCTACTTTTTATTTTCTGTGAGAATTAATTTGCATGCTTTTATTTGTAATACCAAACAGAGTTGAACTTTTTAAAAATGCCAATGTTAGCTTTTTTTCATGTATTTTGTTCTGTGGGTTGTTTTCACATTTTATTTGTGATAAGAATACATTTTATCATGAAAGTAATAAATTTACCTTGTAGAGGGGCACCTGGGTGGCTCAGTCTGTTAACCATCCAACCCTGATTTCGGCTTAGGTCATGAGTCATTAAGGGCAAAAATGAAAGTATCTCTTTTTAAAATCCACCAATAGCATTTTAGTCCGTTCATGCATAGATTCTCTCTTTGTTCTTTTTTGTACTCCTTTGACTGCATTCCACTTTACTTTGCTTACCTCTGTCCTCACTTTACATGCCTCTCTTCCTGCCTCTTCTCTTTCAAGCATAACTCTCTCTATCACTCTTCCTCCTTTCCCTCCCCATCCCTCTCTCCGCTCTGGGAAAACACCTTTATAGTCAAAAGCACATACAAAATGGAATCACTGGTGATCATGCCCTAGTTAATTCTTCCACCACCCACTTTCCCCCACACTTAATCATGGGCATCGTTTAGAGTCAAGACATACGGCATCACCTTATTCACTTTAGAAGTTGGGTAGCGTAACACTGAACAGATGTATTGTAAACTTTGTACCCAGTCTCATAATTATGGACACTTGGACTGTTTCAATTTTATAGCTTTTATAAATCAGTACTTTTATAATTAATGCTAGCAATGAATCATCAGACATCTATCTTTGTGTATTTCCATTATTATTTTGTTATGATTCTTAGGTGTAGGAAATTAAAGCTTTGTGTAGCAAAGTTTGGTTTCACAAATCTTCCTCTTGGAATCAGCACTTAATGGAAATCCATAGACCTAAATTCTTGTACATTGCTGAAGCATATTAAAAATTTTAAAACTCTTAAAATTTATACAAATTTATTTCTTACTTGTGATATTTTTATTAAAAACCAAAAAAAAAGAAAAAAGGTGCCTGACTGGCTCAGGCAGGAAAGCAGGCAACACTTGCTCTCAGGGTTGTGAGTTCAAGCCCCACACTGGGTGTAGAGATTACTTAAAAATAAAATCTTTAATAAAATTTTTTTTCGTCACCTTATAGCTTGGTTTTAGAACATTTCACTTTAATGAAAATGGAACTAGAAAACTTGGATGACAAATCTTGACTAAGAAGAAAAGTCAACTGATGCCTCTTCCTCAATGGTACTTTGGGAAAAGCTAAAATTAATTCAAAACCACAATTCAAGTTCAGCATTTAGAATAGAAAAAGCTACTTATATGTTTTTATTCTTTTATTTTTAAAAGCTGACTATTTTTAAACTATTTTTTTCATATGTAAGTAAAACACATTCATTTTTGGAAATTAAAAAAAAACAGCATAAAAAGAAAAAAATTAATTTCACCCATAATCATGACACTCAGAAGCAATCTTGCTGATATCTGAATGTCTCCTTCCAGATATTCTCTTTGCATATACAAACATATGCAAATAAACTACTCACACTATACACACACACACACACATTATGCTATATTTATTACATTGTACTTCAGGGTTTTACTCTTACTAGTATCCAATTTTGTTTTTAAAAAATATTTAAAATTTTTTTAACATTTATTTTTGAGAGACAGCACGAGTTGGGGAGGGGCAGAGAGAGAGAGGGAGATACAGAATCCAAAGCAGGCTCTAGGCTCCAAGCTGTCAGTACAGAGCCCAGTGCGGGGCCTGAACCCACGAACTGTGAGATCACCACCTGAGCTGACGTCATACTCTTAACCAACTGAGCCGTTGGGGAACCCCAGATTATTAAAATATTTAGCAGAAAAGTCATGATTTTGTTTCGGGTCACCAACTGAAAAAATTGTCTAGTTATTTAGTCCAAACACAGCATATTCAAAGCATCCCTGTTGCTATGTTTGTGTGTTCACTAACACATTCAAATCCCTGAAAATGAGGAAGTTCACTTAGGTTCTCAAACCTAAGCACTGGGACTACAACAGTGACATGACTTTAGCTACTTGGATTTCAGAATACTAAAATAGGGTTAAGTGTTATCAGACAACTGGTATCATTATACTGTCAAATAATACTTAACCCAGAACATATGGTTACATCTGAATGAGAAAATCCTATAGAGCAGTGAAGACATATGTTTAAGACAAATGAAAATATCCAAGAGAACTAATCAGCAGGTTGCCATAATACATTTTATTTACATGAGCAAAGAAATTCTGATTTCATATGCATAAAGAATCTTTGGGGGCTCCGGGTGGCTCAGTTGGTTAAGCGCCTGACTGACTTAGGTCATCATCTCACGGTTATTGAGTTCAAGCCCTGCACCTCTGTGCTCTCATGTCAGCACAGAGCCTACTACAGATCTTCTGTTCCCCTCTCTCTCTCTGCACCTCCCCTGCTCGCTCTCTCTCACTCTCTCTCTCTCAAAAATAAACACACATTAGAGAATTTTCTGTTTCTTCAAAGACTACAGGTAGCAGAGGTGTGAAAAGTATCAACAGGATATTTGTTCTACAATTTAAATTTTTCAAATGGCTGGAATATAGAAACCTGAAAAGCTTCATCCCAATAAAAGTGACTATTGGAGCTAGGGTCAAAGTGATAGGAAAAGTGCAAGAGAACGCAAGAATAGTTGAAGTAGGAAGGACTTCAGGATTTATAAAGAAAGAGGGAAATTCGGCAAGGTCAGGAAGAGCACATTGTGACTGAAGTATCACAAGCTGCCAATAATCAGACTGTGTCTATGAATTCTACACTCTCTACAAAACAACATTTCTCAATAAAGAAATTGACAAATATTCAGGAAGACGACCATCTAACTTTTTGAATTGTTTGATTTAAGCTAAGCATTGAGAAGTACCTCATTTAATCCTGAGTGACACACCGTGGCATCTTATGAGAGGCTGAAAGTAACCATATGCAAAATAGTTGTCTTTAATAATCTTAGAGGCAGAATCCAAAGAATCTAGGAAATTTTTAAGCTGGCAACAAATGGGAAACATGAACATGCAAGTAGAAAATACTGAGGTAAACATTATGGTATCAGTAGGTATTGACATTAACGAAGCAAAGTCAATTTTATCCTAGGAGTCCCAGGAACATTCATTTACAAGTCTGCAGGAGGAAGCCTATGGCGAAGATCAAAACAGCAGCTAAGGAGGGTAAGAGACAAACAATTTTGATATTTGATCAGACTGAGATCTAGGGTATCTTACAGGTATACTTGCTTATCCATGTGACTTTTGAAAAAGTACCACGCACGGTGCCTGGTGATTCTACACAGGGCTCTTTAATCTATTTCAGCTCTGTGTGTGGTCTAGGAAAGGGATAGAAGTAAAGCTACTCTTGAACTAAAAATATCCTTAGGAACAACAGTGATGTGATGTGTATCAGGGAGGGCACGTATGAGAGGCACTTAAAACTGACTGAAACTGAAATCATTTGTGATAATATATTACGGTTATCAAATATTTCACCATGATACTTCAGTTTCATTTAAGTATTTTAAATAAGAGTGCTTTTGAGGGTGGTTTACTTTGATTTCAACCAAATGAACAAGTGAGCCATATTTTCTAACTACTTTATGAGATAGTAAATCATGTTAAAAATCACATATAAGTTCTACACATTAATGTATAAATTGGATGAACATCTCAGTAATCTTAATTCATGTCTCATCCAGTTAATGTTCATATATATATATATATATATATATATATATATGCTGAAAATTAAGTCAAAGTCGATTAAAAAAGGAATCACCCTTTCTGTTTCTCCTCAAAGTTTGGAAATATAACAGAGAAAATATTATAGCATAAAAATAGGTAAATATGCTGTATCATGATTGAGATAAGCTTTTGAAACCATGGCTGATATACTATAGTTGCCTTATCATTGCATTCTGAATGTATCCGATAATACAGAAAAGCTTCCTTTCTAGATAATTTTCATTTCTCATCACTTGGTTATTTACAACATTTGATTATTCTTTCTCCTTGCTAAATAAACTAATGCTGCTTCTAGTACTGTTCCTGACTCAGAACTTAATTAAATTTGCTTTTTCTTTTAATCTTAATCATCAGGGTTAGCTTAAGAGTATCTTCTGAATTTGGATTCACTATTTTCCTAATATGTCTTTCCTTTCTCCCTCTGGGTTGATGAACTTTTTATCCATGAATAAATTCTGAGAAGTGTTGAACTATACAATCTAGCTTCTAAGTCCCTCTCATTTAATATGTAAGGAAGTCTTAGTCGTAGGATTTTTCTTTTTAAAATTGCTAGCATGTGAAAGTAAATCTTATGGAAAATAAAATGGGTGTGTGCGTGTGTGTGTGTGTGTGTGGTCACAAATCTTAAACAACTTTGACCCAGTAATCATAATTCTTGGAAATTATGCTAAGAAAATTTTTCAGAATATATATATTGACATTTATTATAGCATTATTTACAATAATGGAAATGGAAAGTAACATATTATAATGTAAATATGTCAGGCAGTTAGCTCAGCATGGGAAACTGATTAAGTAGTTTACAGTTATTTAAAATTATATTATGAAGTTTCCAGTTTCTGTCAAGTTGGCAAATGACAAGGGTACCTGGATTCTCGTGATTAGACATGGGAAACTATAGAGGCAAACATAGGATAACAGAATTAATGAGAACAAACTCACTCTAATATCAAACCAGTTCAGGTGATTTGGTTACCATTCCACTGGTTTCTCCTGATCTCAGCAGACTCCCTTCATGTTTGACTGTCTTGATCCCCTATTCACCCATGTCCCAAGATTCAGCATATGACTGAAGGGAGGAGCCACTGCTCTCTGGTTTTCTGGAAAATTCTGATAACTCTCTGGAATTTAATCTTTAGGCTTTATTTTTTTTTAATCTCCAGCGCTTTGTTGGCTTTAAAAACACATGACTTTCACTATATCCAGTTTAATCTAACCTTTACAATACAAACAATTCTTTGGGAGGTCTGTATTCTAGCTGGAAGCAAAGTACGTGGAGACAAAAAGCTCTCATTCATTATAATAGTGATAACTGCTATTTATTGAATACTGCTGTGTGTCAAGTTCTATACAAATCACTTTGAATACAATAGCTCAATTAATGCTTAAAAATAGGTAGCTGTTCCATTTTAAATCAAGAAATGAGATAACAGAAGTTAATAACTATATGTAAGTATCACACATCTAGAAAGCTGTGTCACAACTGAGCTTTGAACCCACATAGAATTTGCTCCAAAGATGAGACATGATATTGGTTTTGCCTGATGTAGACAACATATAATATAGTGTTATCAGCCTGGAACCTATTAAAACATCTTATGGATAGAATCAACAGGGGCCTAGGGAGGTAGACCTGTCCCTCATGTAGATGCACAGAGACTGCCTCCTGACACACCCAAGATGGAAGAACCATGTGTCTTAAGCTGTTGATGATGCTAAAATCACTCTCACTATGCTGACCGGCATTATACTCAATGAATCAGAAAATGGGAAGAAGCAGCAGAAAATGGGAAGAAGCAGCTTAAATGCTACATGCTTTCATCCCCTGGAGCTAGACAGGACAAGGATAGGCAGTGATGTACAAAAGCTACTGAAAATTAACAATTGATTCTGGGCATTGGAGAGATGATTCTTAATTTGGGAGCATCAATTACGTATCCTGATTTACATTTTAGAGACAGGTATCAGAAGAGTAGAAAAAAAAATTCCACTGGACCTGAAGAGTGTTGCAGCAACTGAGAAGCCGATTAAAGTTTGATAAAATTGCAGAAGATACAAACATCTCTTTGGGCAAAATGGATTCAATCCGAACAACAGTGTTATCAGCATTAGCATGAAACAATGTAATAAGAAGAGAGATCTGTGTAAAAAAAAAAAAAAAAAAAAGTATCCCAAAAGGAATAAAACTCTAAAAAGGAAAACAGAAGTTCAAATATTTTTCTCTGAATCAATACGTTACAGTGGGAGAATGATAATTGTCTAAATTGGCATCCAGATTTTCAAACTAAAATGTAGATTTTTATCTTCCTGGCATTCATTTTATCTTCTCTGAGCCAAAGCTCATAAAGATAAATGCAACATATGTTAGAGATGGAAATGATTGTTTTGGCAATGTCTGCAATGTCCTGAAGCTCCAGAAAAACTATGTTTTAGGTGTTTTTCTCATGTTGGCATAAATTCTCAAGGGTGGGAAGGGGATATTCCTTCAAAAGTTGAAGAAGTTTGCCTTAAATCTAAAAATAATTTCCACGTCCTTGGCTTTCTGTATGTTTGATTGAAATGCCATTAGATGTTCAAATTCTCGTGTTTTATTTTAAACCAACTCCAACTAGAGTTTTTTTAATTTTCTGTTAATATTTGATTAGTTGGTATGATAGAGCAATATATAAATATTAAACACTAAAAATTATACATAGGATTAAATGAATTAACCGGTATGTAATCCAATTCTCCCTTATTCAGCCTTACATTCCCCTGTCTCTGGTTCAGTAATCCCAAGTTCTATACGTGGTCCCTCATTCCTGCCAGTACACATATGTCATATGTCATTGTATAATTAATCAACTCTTGCAGGGAGCAAACCATTTCTTAAAACAGCAAGGGCTGTATTACTCCCCACTTTCAAAACACGCTAAAAAGTTATTCGCCTGCAGGCAAAGATTAGAAATGGTGCCAAATCTTGTGGAAGGCAAGCATCAGTTTGTGAGTTTTTTGTCTTGGGTGAGGTTCTAGTAGACTATAAGCCCGGGATGCTCATCTCCCCATATGTAGGAGGAAACTGTACCCTACAGCTGGAAAGTTCTTGAGAGTCTGGGGTTTAAAGATCTGCAGGTTTTTCTACGAAAATATAGTCACAGGTCACAAAGTCACATTCTTTCTCCATTTAGGGCACAGACTTTGGCCCAGAAGACCTACAGAGGCCTGCCTTGGTCTCTGCTATAGCTGTGCTCTCCTTACAACTACAAATCAGTCAGCTTTTCCCCAGATATCCCTGCACCTGCAGAAAGAAGGTGCTCTTTATACAATGCCATGGAGGTTTTCCGATCTTCCAAGGGGCCATGAATTAACAGTTGACTAGCATGGGCTTATCATTTTCTTTCTTTTTTTCCAAGGATTCAAAGGCTACTAACCAAAGCCAGGCAACACCTCAGCCCTGCAAAATACCATTGCCCTCTAATGTTTAAATGCCACAACCATTATAGAAGTCAGAGTTTCAAACTTCACCAGCATAGGATTCCTATCCACCACAATCAATTCTTAGCGATACATTTTACAACCTTATGGAGACTCTTGATCCTGCCACAAGCCAGGGATTTTTGCCTTCCCACTTTGTCAGCCAACAGGGTCCTTATCACTTGATCACGAAAGATCCAGATCCAGATCCAGAATCCCATATGCAGTGTGTACTTCCTGTGGTCATTCTCCCCACTCTCTTAGCCTAGGCTCTCCCCGAAAGGTAAGACTTTCAAATCAGTGGTGTGTGTTATGTGTGGGTTATCATGGGGCGGGAGCATGTAGACTGCCCCCAAGAAAGTTAAGACTGAGACCAAAAAAAAAAAAAAAAAAAAAGGAAATTTTTTCCACCCGCTCTCAGATGTTGTTAATCAAGTCTTACTTTTGATAATTTCAGATTTGGCAACGTGTCAAAGTTATATGTTGGACTTTCAGAGTGATCACAGCAGAAAGACACAGAAAATCTCCAGGAGAAAGATGAAGTCCTAATGAAATGAGAGAGCTGTTCACACCTCCACAAAGCTGGTTGCAACATCAATGGCTGACGCGAACACACAAACAAAAGACTGAAACATACAAAAAGTGCTCGGGACACTTGAAGCAGTGGACCAGAGGTATATATTTTCTGCTCTATAAATCCCTGAAGAAATTCAGGGCATGAATTACAACAATCTCACCTGATTTGTCATCCATAACCTCACACTTTTTCATTTTCCGTCAACAGTTAGGAAACATTGTCATTCCCTCTCCGTGTCAGTAACCAGGTTCCTCGAACCTGCTAATGCCAGGAAACTGTCTTATCATCCTATGGGATCCAGAAAACCATGACTCCTTCAAAAGATCCAGACTCTCTCCTCAGTAGGAAGTGAGTAATAGCTCTTTCAAATTTTAGCGTCGTAGAATCCTTTCTTTCTGTAGCAATTTCTTTACTCACCACTCCTGACACTGAGCGTGGTTTCCCTCCATGGCCTTGAAATTCATCTTCTGTCCTTTTGGAATCACCTCATCTACTCCTAAACCAGGGCCCACAGAGGATTTTCTCACGACTTCGGTGCGTAGAATATAACCATGGCATCAGTCTGCAGTTACAGGACACGACACATAAGTAACCACTCTCAAAGGCAAAGGTATTAATACTTCAAATCTAATTCAAGTAACTCGAGTTCTTTCCTCATTGATGGCATTTCCTACAGTTTCTTAGCTTTCCCTTGATTATTCTCTAGGAATTTAGTGTTGGTGTCATTTTCTAGGAATTCACGCTCAGGAACGTCCACTTGAAAACAATTCTACACCTGAAGCGAATATTACACTGTATGTTAATTAACTGGAATTTAAGTAAAAACTTGGGAAAAAAATGAAACATTACTTTTAAGCCACACTGCCCACTCACCGCCATTTTTCTATTAATAATAATTCACCTGTTATTCCTGCTTCTTAAGTTCAATTTGAAAAAATAAAGTAACACCTCCTATTTTCCAGGTAGTATGTTAAGGGCTAGGAGCAATAAATACATTACACCAGTCTCTTCCTTGGAGGATATTGCTATTGAATTAGAAGAAAAACATTATTCAAAATGAAATCATAATGTGGAGAAGGATATATAATGTGATGTTACTATGCTTAAGAATGTCAGATTTTATATTTAGATTCGCACATAGTGACTTAAAAATCTATATGAGCATTTTTTAAACTGGAAAGAATACTTTCTCATGAAAACAAAATCACGTGTACATTATTTTAAGGAAGCAGATGGAAGAAAAACTATTTCTTTGTACCAAGTATCTGGTATTGTTTTGGATGCTTGTCATACATTGTAATACTTCATTTTTACATGAGAATATCAAACTGTCAAGATAACTATATTATGCATCCTGTCTTATAGATGAGGAAACAGATTAATATCAGCCAACTTATCTAAGGCCACATAACTATTACGTGGCATCGCATATCTTTTGTTACAATGTATCACTTTTTAAAAAATGTTTCTTTATTTTTGAGAGAGAGCAAGGAGAAGGGGTGTGAGCAGGGAGGCAGAGAGAGGGAGAGCCTCAGAATCCGAAGCAGGCTTCAGGCTCTGAGCTGTCAGCACAGAGCCCGACGCGGGGCTCGAACTCATGGACTACGAGATCATAACCTGAAGTCAGATGCTTAACCAACTGAGCCACCCAGGGGCCCCATACAGTGTATCACATTTCTGACTAAACCTTCACTAAACAATATACTAGTTTTCTGATTTTGACGTTCTGTCAATCACTGGAAATCTTAAATTTATATTCTATAACTACTATTTTCACTACTCCTACCAGAACTGTTTTGTTTGTTTCTCTTGTTCCTCTACCATGGCCCATTAATTCTATTATTCCTACTATTACTACCGCCATTCCATACTGTTATGCAAAATACCTACTAGTAAACATGAGTCAAACAGACTTAGGTTTGAATTCCAGTTGTACTGTGTACTTTTTGTTTTACCCCTGTAAGTTATTACTTTAAAATAATTTATACAATTCTATAAGGAAATTCACTTGCAAAAATACAGATAATTTCATCACTGAGAAATATTAATGTTAACATTCTCATGTATTTATTCATTTTTTTTCCTAGTGAGTTTGTTTTAAAAAATGAAATGCTATAAATATAGAAGGAAAATTCGTGCATTTGTGCAATTTTCTGATAATTTCCTCAGGATAAATCTTAGAAGTGTAAATAATGACTCAATGGTTATAAAAATGTAAGAGATTCCTTTTAATATTTCCACATTGCCTTACAGTATGAGTTTACCTAATTTCTTAGTAGTGCTTTTAAAAACATTCTTATGCTACCATTTATTTCATATGTTATCTGATTAATCAATAACCATACTTTGTGGGTTTTTATTTAGCATTGTATCAAATATTAGTGAGCTTGAATATGTTTTAGTAATTGATGATGGCTTGAATCTTTGAAAATTTTTCTTTTCTATGTTGTTAGAATATTACCTTTGCATTTTCATATCTTATTCTTGTCTTACTAAATTACTAGTATCTTTAAGACCTTGATACTTACGTTTTTATTTATTTATTTTTTTAATTTTTTTTAATGTTTATTTATTTTTGACAGAGAGAGAGACAGAGCATGAGCAGGGGAGGGGCAGAGAGAAAGGGAGACACAGAATCAAAAGTAGGCTCCGGGCTCTGAGCTGCCAGCACAGAGCCCGATGCGGGGCTCGAACTCACAGACCGCAAGATCATGACCTGAGCCGAAGTCAGACGCTCAACCGACTGAGCCACCCAGGTGCCCCGATACTTATGTTTTTAATACCTTTAAGATAGTTATCCTAATTTGTCTCTTTTTTCTCATTTTATTTGAAAGTTAATTTTCCTGTTATGAATTTTTTTTCATGTCAATGTTTTGTTTTCCTTTATGATTTCTTACATAGTGTTATGCTTGTAATCCCTTGCCTTTTATTTTAGATTTAAGTTTTTGCATTCTTTTACTTCTCATGAGATTTTATTATTTAAAAAACAATTCTAAGAGTCTTTGGATTTAATTTTAATTTGGAACATTTTATGAGAATGGAATATTGTTTTTATTTTTAATTACTCTAAAATCACTAGTTTTCCTAAAAATATTCTTTACTTCTTTCCTACATAAAAAAAAGACCATCTTTATATATGGTAAATTCTCCTATTTAGATCTGGATCAACTTCCAAGGTTTATATTAGTCTATCTACTTTTGTAGGACAACTGATATTTTATAATTATTTATTGTATGTTAATCAGTTTAAATACATGATTATGCTATCCCCACTCCTGCTCTTTAATTTTTTTTTCAAAATGTTCCTAGATATCAATATTTAAAATTATCTAAAAAGTACTCATGGATGTGGCCATCACCAACTTACTAGGGTTCCTCTTCTAATTCAATGAGACCTAAGTTTCTATGAGGATAGACCACTGGCTAACTCTGTGACCATGGGTAATTTACCTAACCTTTCTAATTATTTTCCATCTGCAGAAGGAAGTAATGCCTAATATTTCTTTCATGAGGCCAAATACTAAAGAACATTAAAGAGATCAAATATGGCATTACTTCTACCAATGCTTGCGATAAACTTGGAATTTGGTAACTATCACTTCCTTTTTTTTTTAATGTTTATTTATTGTTAAGAGAGACAGAGAGCGAGCAGAGGAGGAGCAGAGAGAGAGGAAGACACAGAATCTGAAGCAGGCTCCAGGCTGTCAGCACCAGAGACCAACACGGGGCTCAAACTCACAAACCGTGAGATCATGACCTGAGCCAAAGTTGGAGGCTTAACCAACTTGAGCTACACAGGTGCCCCCTGGTAACTATCACTTCTTATGTGATTAAAGTGATGAGGAGGAGCATCCAGCCTGCTAGCAAAGCCCTACACTTTTAATGCAACTTTCATTTTAATGACCCCTGACAACACACATACAATGGCCAATTCAAGGCTTCTAGCTTCTCAAAGCCTCAAAACTGCCACCACTCAATTTACACATATTCATTACTTACTCCTTGCTGATCAGAAGTTCTGCCTTTTGGCTGTCATCATCTCCACTTGTTTCCCTCTCTGGTGGGAAAAGACTAAAGCCTTTTCCACAGTATTTGTCAAATGCTATACCCCCCAGGCTCTAATTGATTCGCGTAGCCTGAACTCCCAAGTGTACATTACCCCTTTATTCTGATTGTCTACACTTCTTTTTTATGTTTTCTCCAGAGAATTTAATGCTTAGGTACATATTGCTTCCTATGAGTCACTGTATTATGCTCATTATTGAAATACACTCATAATATCCTTGAAAGGAAATAAAGCAATATTATTATTTCTCATCATTGACTATCATTGTTTATACACGTTACTCAATAGATACTTACAAATTGATAGAAATGAATTCATGAAAGATAATGAAAGATAATGGAGAGATTATACTATCTGTGACAGATGATGATTGGTATAAAACTAAGATAATATTTCCCTTTTTATTTTGCTTCCTTACTATCTAATAATTCCCAAAGATTTTATAGGACATTAAATTGTTTTAACTTTAAAATTAACATTATTTGTCAACTATACTTAAATTTAATTTTTTTAATGTTTATTTATTTTTGAGAGACAGAGAGCAAAAGCAGGGCAGGGGCAGAGAGAGAGGGAGGACACAGGCTTCAGGCTCTGAGCTGTCAGCACTGAGACTGAGGCAGGGCTTGAACCCTTGAGCCATGAGATCATGACTTGAGCTGAAGTCAGACACTTAACCATCTGAGCCACCCAGGTGCCCCTCAACTATACTTAAATTTATAAAAGCACATTATTTCATGGATTGCAGTTTCCATGGGAAGGAAAAACACAAGGAGCACAAAGTAAAAGGATTTAATTATAGCTAAATTTCTTAAATTTAAATAACTCTCAAATTGATTTGTGTTGCACATCCCACATTCTAAATGATGTACCTAAACGTTATTTGTTATTTAAAATGGTTTCTGGCACATAAAGGCATTCCATTGAGGCAATGAATAAATTAAAATAACTCAAAGAATAATCCAAGGAATATGTAAGGTTATAAAGATCACCACACTAATATCTCTTTTTTTCACATTAATGGTTTGGTATTAGTGATTTAAATACAAGAAAAATAACTATTCAAGCCACAGAAACAATTTTCATTCTTTACTTATGTTCTGCATTAATAGTGTCATGTTTCATCATTATTGCCCTTGACCATGGGTGTGAAATTAGATGAATCTTACTGTGTTTACAAGTGATAAAGAGAGTTATGTCTCCAAATATTATTTTATTAGGAAAAGAATAAAGAAAGACAGAAAATGAAGTGTCCTGTGAAGGTCACTATTTACACAGATGAATTCATTTGCAAGAACACACATAACAAATCTGTTCCTTTATGTATTAACAAAGTAATTTCATGGTTGAATAAATTTATGTAATTAGCTATCATGTTTTAGCATAATAGTGCCTTTATCCATAGCTGGTGAGTGATATTTAAACTTTCCAAAACGTAGCCTCTGAGTAACACAGTAGCAAGTGTTTCTTAATAATGGTAAAATATGTGTACAGCGCATTGTGGTTTACAAGGCACTTTCACATGCATTGTATAATGTAATCTTCAAAATAACTAAGACAGTTACTTAGATGCAAATGTTCTTTCTAGTGAGCAAGTGTAGAAGTTGAAACACTGGAATATGAAAGATGTCTTTCTCCGGAGTCACTGGCTACAGAGTTAAAACTAAAACATATCTCTCCCGGTTCCTAATTGTACTTTTCCAAGTATTTTTTTTTCCTTTCATGTTTGTGTCCTAGGCCTTATAAACTAAAAAAATATATTCAACCTGGCAATAGGGCTCTGACTTATTTTGTCTTATACCTGACCTGAACCCTTTCACCCTACCTTTCTAGATCTTTATTCCGTCTTTTAAACTGCCCACTGTTTTAAGTTTTATTCAGCATTATCAGCTTGCATTGACTCCATTCAATAAAAGTAGCTAGTTAAGATAAAATTTGATATGTTTAGTAATTAACAGTATGTTGGAATTTAAATTTTATACAACCAATTTTAATTTTCTGCTTTGCCCTTAAATGTCTACTCGACTGTGAGGAATATCTCTTGATGTATTTATTATCAAGATTTATTCAATTTGTTGTATTTATTTCTATATTGTGTTTATAAAAACTCTTCCTTATATAGTGATAATAATATGTTCTACAATAAGAAATTTTTCTAATTGTCCTATCAACCTATAACTAACTGACAAAATTCTATCCTGAATTGAAAGTATTAATTCATTAAGAGTATGTTATTTAAAAAAACAAAAGGGGGGGTGCCTGGGTGGTTCAGTCAGTTGGGTTGAGTGTCCAACTCTTGGTTCTGGCTCCAGTCACGATCTCATGGTTCATTAGTTTGAGTCCCACCTTCGGCTCTGTGCTGATGATGCAGCGTTTCCTTGGGATTTTCTCTCTCTCTCTCCCCATCTCTCTCTCTCTCTCTCTCTCTCTCTCTCTCTCAATAAATAAATAAATAAATAAATTGAAAAAAAATTTAATGACAAAATCACCTTCACTTTTTGGCATCATCTCATTTCTTGTAAACAATAATAATGTTTAGACATAAAAGTTAAATTTCTTCCATTACTACCATTAATATTAAAACAGATTATTTTAAAAACATTAGCACCTCTGTTTGTTATTAAGAAATGACAAGAAAATAAGACTAATACTTTTCAATGAACTATTAACAAATAGAAGTGTCCAAAAACATAAGACATAAGGCATATGAAAGAACAAGTTGTCCAAAAATGATCGGCACTCAGAAGGCCTGGTTATTTTAGTTGTTGGTTTAGTTTTACTGTATTTGGTTACTGATTTTTACAACCAAGAATTTATCTGATTAGTTTTAATTTTAAGCAATTTATCATTAAAAATTATATAGTTGGTATCCCTCAGTATAAAAAGTATGATTGTTTTCAAAGTTTAAAATGCTATTTACTTATGTATACTTACATTAAGAATATGCCATGAAAAGATATTGTACTCATCCTTTAAAACTTAGAATTTATCTTGAAAAACATTAGGCCAGTCTTGAATATACCATGGCCTTGAATGACTTGAGGTATGAATAAGAATAACTTTTCCGCCAGTAAACGTAGCAGATTCATAAACAGTTGGAGTTTAATAAATTACCTTTGAAAATGTTTCTAATAAATAAAACTTAGCTTTATTTGCCTTACATTTTCATATATAGCCCTATAAAGCCAGCATTGAGTAAAAGCAAAATTTTTAAACCTTCCTAGTAAACTTTTGATTCTCTGTGCATTTCTTAGATGGGAGTTCAATGGTTGCAATTTTTTTCTCTTTGTATCTCTGGGAAGCCATAAATTGTCATCTCACGCTATAATTATTCTAATTGCTATTGTTGCCAGAGCTACTAATTATTTCAGATACGCTATGCTCCAATGCCTTAACCTTCACAGTCAGTCCATCTCATGACACAATTGATAATTTGGGAAAAAAAAAAAAGTATGTTACTGCACCTGCAAATTACAAGCGTTCTCTTTCCACCCAACAAGGAAGCTACAAATACACTCTTTAAAAAATTAACTAACCCGCTTTGAAGGTCTGCCTCCTGGAGCTAGTCCTGGTGACAATGAGATTTGGGACCCAGCAGAAAGTAGACGGTATGCTAAAATGTTTCACTGAGGAGACGGTGGAAGAGATTATTTAGAGATGTGTTTGTTAAGCATAGGGATGATAAAATACTCAAAACTAAAAGCAAAATGTATTTACCAATTTGACAGGGCAAGAGCGAAGGACAGTGTTATCAGAGCGTGAAAAGACTGTGAGGTCTAGAATAGAACCCATTTAATAGGAGTATAACCATGGAACATTGGCAATGCCAATGGGAGAAATAACTACCTTAATTTCGTATTCCACACTCCTATTTTCTAATAATGTCTATTCTTAGCCAGAGCCAACCAGATATTTAAATCCAAAAACGTACCGAGTTGAGATCTGTAAAAGCGAAACTTCTAGTAGCCTATAAAGGTCAGAAAAAGTCAGGGAATGGATTTGGGGATGGAGATTGAATACAGAATAACCAGCACAAAGAGAATGATGTTCCACCTTGTTAATAGTGAAAATACTGTGAATTAAATGAGACAACACCAAGAGGTAATTCTAGATACCAACCAGAAATGCTGAAGATGCCAACAAGTAATACCAAGTGTTGGTGAAGTTGCAAAACCATGAGAACTGCTTGCAAGAGAGAAAATTGTTATAAACACCTCCGAAAAGAGTTTTCAATTGTTTATTATCATTGAAAATATCAATACTCCATCATGTATCAGTCTAATTCTAGGTATATATCCAACAGAATGTATTCACAAGGTTACCAGAAGACATTTATGGAAATATTCATAGCAGCAGTATTTTTAATAACTACAAATAGGAGAATTCATATGTACATCAAGAGCAGGATAAATATTAAACCTCAATAAAGCTGAAAAAATTGAGTGGATAATGAAATTGTGATTTATCCAATTAATTGAGCAGCAAAAAATTAGTGAAAATGAAGGATTGCACTTACATACAACAATGTGGATTAATCTTACAAATGTAGTCAGTGAATGAAACGCACGTGAAAGAGCATAGTGGATGATTTTGTTGTGTAAAATTTTTATACATACAAAACTGATTCACACTCTTTACAGATATACTATTATATGGTAAAACCAATAATAGAAAGCAAGGAAATGATTACTGTAACAATCAAGACAGTGAGTACATTTCAGAGAAGGTGAGAGTTAACAACAATCAGGATGTTATACGTGGGACCTTTTGGATTTACAGAAATGTTCATTTTTCTTTTTTTACTTATTTGGTAGCATATTGGCATTGACTCTGTGATAAAAATATTGAGCATGGCAAAAAAAAGTCTTACAGAATACAATTATATTTGCCATTTGAAATGGGTTTTAAATGTATGGGGAAAGCAACAATGAAGATTTTCTCAGCCCTGTGATCTGTGCTTTAGTGACCACTTCTTCTTTCAACACTTTACCAGTGAGCAAATAACACCCACAGTGTACCTCAAAAGTTCTTCATTTCAGGGGGCAGTGTGAAGTTTGGAAGAATGGATTTGGGAGGTAGAAGATATGATTTTGATCACTAGTCTTACATTCGTTAGCCAACGTGAGTTGGTGATTGGCAGTTTACTTAAAGACAAATGGAGTTTTCACTTCTTTGTAAAATGGGGATAAAGGTAACTAACCTCCAGAGAAGCTGTGATGAATAAGTGAGACCATCTACTTGCAGAGTGGGTAAAATGCATTGTGAACAATCCTGGACTCCAAAATGGTCACCGTAACACAAAATTCAAAATGCTTTTTATGCTATGCTCTAAATCTAGTGAGGGATTCTTCTCCACTGTTCTCCTGTAGTAACCTGCTTCATTCTCAGAAATATCTTACTTTTGAGACTAAGATCTGCCCTGGTCCTCACAGCCTGAAACAAAAGCTCCAGCTCCACTACTCTCTGCCCATGCTTGGCTCTCTGCTCGGTCCCCTCTTTAACACTGCCTTATGTTTCTTTTCCTTTGAGTTTCTCTATTAAAAATCTTAAAGTCAAGAGTACCTGGGTGGCTCAGTAGGTTAAGCACCTGATTCTTGATTTCGGCTCAGGCCATGATCTCATAGTTCCTGAGTTCAAGCTCCACATCAGGCTCTGTACTGACATCATGGAGCCTGTTTGGGATTCTCTGTCTCCCTCTTTGCCCCTTCCCTGCTCCCTCTCTCTCTCTCAAAAATAAATAAACATTAAAGAAAAACATAAAGACTTAAAAAAATCTTAAGTTCAGAAAGCATGTCTCATCTATTTCTGTATCTCCTAGAGAGTGTTTCTCACTTAAATAATAGGTACCCAGGGGCGCCTGGGTGGCTCAGTCGGTTAAGTGTTCAACTTCAGCTCAGATTGTGATCTCACAGTGCATGAGTTCAAACCCTGAATTGGGCTCCATGCTGGCAGCATGGAGTCTGCTTGGGATTCTCTCTCTCTCCTTCTCTCTCTGCCCCTTTCTGGCGTGCTCAGTCTCTCGCTTGCTCTCTCTCACTCTCTCTCTCTCAAAAATAAATAAATAAACTTAAAAAAGAAATAATAGGTGCCCAAAGAGTGAACCTTCCTGGAAGAATGTATGGATGATTGCTACCAAAAATCTCTCCTAGCATTGATTTTTTTTTTTTAATTTGAGAGAGAGAGAGAGAGACAGACAGACAGACAGACTGTGACTATGAGTACAAGCTGGGGAAGGGCAGAGGGCAGGGGAGACACACAGAGAAAATCTTAAGCAGGCTCCACACTCAGCATGGAGCCCTACACGGGGCTCAATGCCATGACCCTGGGATCATGACCTATGCTGAAATCAAGAGTCAGACACTCAACCAACTGAGCCACCCAGGCGCCCCATATCCTAGTGTTTTGAAAGAGGAAAGTTGGATATCAACACAGATTTTTAAGAAATACTTGATTTAAAAATGTACACATTGTCCCTGGTCAAACCAGAAAGGTATAATCCCAACACAGATGGAATTTTTATCTTCTTCCCTGCCTGCTTTACTTATATTTTATTTTCAGAAGTTTAATATTCCCAGAATCAAGGGATTTAGAAAATCAGATCAGTGTGGTAGAAAAAAAATCAAAACAAAAGGAAAGAACCTCTACTACCTCATGTTAAGCTAGATGTGTAATATATCTTCTTTGAAGGCAAAGAAGAATTTTTTTTAACTGAATCCAAAGTACAGAATTAGGAACGTAAAATTCACACTTTTGATCTTAGACCTCCATTTTTGTATCGTCAGGTGAAGCCTTGGGGCTGCTAAAGAATACTCATGGACTTCCAGACCAAAAACAGTTTTAAAAGAGCCTTGGAAGCAGAGGTTAAGGACAGACTTTGACACGTAAAAAGAGAGAGAGATCAGAAGTCACTGTATTCAATTATACATTCTTTTCTCATCTAGTGCTGGATCTCTTCCAATCTTAGTAATCGTAAAACAAATAAATAAATAAAAATGGTCTACATTTACTTCTTTGTATATCAAATGTGAATGTGTAATTTAATGAAGACTTAAAATTGTCTGGGTCTCATCTTACGTTTTAATTTTATTTAACAACGGTGATTTGTCAGACAATTAGGCTGTAAAAGGCCATTGAAGAGCTACAATAAAGTATGGTTTTGAATTAAACCAAAATAGATAAATAGATAGACAGATAATAAAAAATCTTTTACCATGTTAATAAATTTTTTCCTTGGTACAAATTGACACATTATTTTTTAAATATATTTGCATATTATTTCTGTTCAAAAAAACCTCATAGCATATTTTAAGTATATCATTTCTCACCAAGTATAATGATATCTCTAATTATGTAGTCAAATTTGTAATGGAAAAAGATATGATACAGAGTGGGAAGTGTTTCTGACAATACTGGGTGGCCTCAAAGACACTTCATCTTGAAAAGATGATTATGTTGCTGGTCTAGAAACTGTACATTGTCACAACATCAAAGTACAATGAAAATTTCAGGCTAAATTCAACATAATTAAATTAACAGGTAGCAATTAATTGTTTTTCATTAATAAGAAAAGAGCCATGAGCCTTTCCAGTTATGGGAATGTTTACACTCCCATGAAGTTATGCTTTTTCCTGGTTTGAGAAAATAATTAAGGATGAAGTCATTGATTGGTATAAAATAATAAAAATATGGGTAGGTAGTTATTGAGTGATATTTCGGTTAGAACATGAGGAAGCTGACATGATATCTAGGTTTCCTTATAAAGGATTTGTCAAGATCATTGTTTTCTTTCACCCAACAGTGTTTGCTACCCTCATTAATGATGATGCATTTATTTTCAGTTAGTTACTACCTATTATAACAACAAGGTATTCCTAGATAATTAATAATTGCTGGTGTGCTTATGTTTATTTGGTCAGTGTTATAGAGGACAAACTTGCAATTAAGTTAAATGAAGCAGCAGATATTAAAGCAGTTAAACTCAACACATTTCAGCATTGTTGTTGTTGTTGTTTATTTTCCAATTTAGAATATTCATCTTTTTTTAATTCTGCACAGGAGAAATGATGCTTCATGGTTAATATTCCCTAAAGCAAAACCTGGGTCTGATGGTAGAACCATGCTATAATCTATTTTGTTTACATCACAATTTTATTTTCCACACCAGTTTTGCTATATCCCCTTTTTGCTTGCTTTTTACCTGATAAATCTGCCTTCTTTACTATTTTCCTAGAAAAAAAAATTTGCATCTTCAGAAGGGCAATCGGTTATGGCTTTCTATAATGCGGGACTGAAGCAGACTCTGCTTCATTTGTGGAAGACTGATCAAAAGCCATTTTTATTTTGATACATGATTTCCTTTGTACACAAGGACTTTAATTATGAGATTTTAGTAACTGGTAGAAATTTAGTAATATAATTTCATAATCACAACCTTGGGTAAGTAAGTTATTACTATGTTTCTCCATTTCCATACTGGTAGAATAAAAAACATTTACAGTATTGCCTGGTATATCACAATAGTTGTGTTTAATGGAGTTAAGCTATAATGATCATCATTAGGTAACAGATTCTCTTCACCCATACCTAAACGGATGGAAGCATGAACATTCATAGATGTCATACCAAATGCAACTCAATGAGACCTCAAAATACTGTGTCTTCCTTAAAGATACATTTGAGTACAGTTAAGAATTTTATACATCTTGAGGCACCTGGGTGGCTTAGTCGGTTGAGTGGCCAACTTCGGCTCAGGTCATGATCTCACAGCTCGAAGGCTCAGGAGTTGGAGCCCCATGTGTGGCTCAGTGCTGACACTCAGAGCCTGAAGCCTGCTTCAGATTCTGTGTCTCCCTCTCTCTCTGCCCTCCCCTGCTCACGCTCTGTCTCTGTCTCTCTCTTTCAAAAAATAAGCAAACAAACAAAAAAGAAGTGTATACATCTTTTTATTATGGTATGTCTCTATTTGGAAAGATAGCAGAAGCTCAAAATGTCCTTGTGTGAGAAGGCAGATTAAAGCAGTTCTGATTATGTAGTCTTATTTTAATTGAAATTTTTGTTGACCCATCAAATCCATCTTGAGTACTTTTTCAAGGAAAAAATTAAAAATATACAAAGATGGCACCTGGGTGGCTCAGTAGGTTAAGTGTCTGACTTTGGCTCAGGTCATGATCTCCCAGTTCGTGAGTTCAAGTCTCTCATCAGGCGGGCTCTGTGCTGACAGCTCAGAGTCTGGAGCCTGCTTTGGACTGTGTCTCCCTCTCTCTCTGCCCCTAACCCACTTGTGTTCACTCGTGTGTGCTCTCTAATATAAATAAAGCATTACAAAATTTTTTTAAAAATATACAAAGAGATGTAAACATGATTATTCACTGCAGCATTGTTTATAGCGCTAAAAAATTGAGAAACACCAATCTATTCTATAGTAGCTTGTTAAATGAGTTACAGTGCATCTATCCATTTAGTGTTGTAGTCATTAAAAATGCTTGAGAAAAAAAGGTCATGTTATTGACTTAAGGTAACAGATACACAACCATGTATCTGCATATGATTGATCCTCTCTCTTTTGTGCACACACACACACACACACACACACACACACACATACAAATGCACAAAAATGTTTTCAATCACATACAAAAAGTATGGAAGAATCTTCAATATAATGAAAATAGTAGTTATATTTAAAGATGCAATTTCAAGCGATTTTCAATATTTTTCTGTTTATTTTGAATATTATTTTCTAAATAAGCCCACTCCATTTTGATGACCACAATAAAAGATTTTAATTACTTAAAGCCAGACCAGAAGAGTCTGCAATTAATGAACAATTAGATAGCATCCAATGAGAAAGAAATGCAAAAAATAATATAAAAATTCTGAAAACATAGTAACTAAACTGAAGGAATCCTTACAGGCCAGAGTGAACCACACTTAAAAAAATTTGTTTTACATTTATTGTTTATTTTTGACAGAGAGAGACAGAGCATGAGCGGGGGAGGGGCAGAGAAGGAGAAGGAGACACAGAATCCGAAGCAGGCTGCAGGCTCTGAGCAAGCACAGAGCCTGATGCGGGGCTCGAACCCACAAACTGCGAGATCATGACCTGAGCCGAAGTTGGATGCTCAACTGACTGAGCCACCCAGACACCCCCAGAATGAACCACACTTTAAAAGAGAAATGCATCCAGAGTCCACCTAAGATGGAAAATATCAATAATTAAAATTTTGAAAATATATGAGGAGAAGAAGATGTAAGGGCAGGAAACCAGAATGCCATTTCAATTTATAAATAAGAAAGTACTTAGGAAAGACATATACTGCATAAATGTAATTTTGAATGTATATAGGTTAGCTCAGAATTCCAAAAAAGATTAGAGATTGCAATATGAAATGTAAAGCGAGAGATATGCTCTGAGAAGAAAAAGAGGTATATTTTAATACAGTAGAAAATAGCCAATGTAGAGACTTTTCTGGACTTCGATGGGTAGGGAAATCTGGAGACAAGACGGAAGCATTCCATCAGAGGTTATAATACTGTCAAATCAAATCAACGCAGATAAACAGGGGCACCTGGGTGGCTCAGTAGGTTAAGCATCTGACTCTTGATTTCAACTCAGGTCACAATCCGACAGTTTGTGAGCTCGAGCCTTGCATGAGACTCTGTGCTAACAGTGCCAGAGCCTGCTTGAGATATTCTCATTCTCTTTTCTTTCTTTCTTCTTTCTTTCTTTCTTTCTTTCTTTCTTTCTTTCTTTTCTTTCTTTCTCTCTCTCTCTCTCCCCCCCCCCCCCACCATCTCTGCCCCTCCCTGGCTTCCGCTCTGTCCCTCCCTCTCGCAAAAATAAATAAACATTAAAAAAAACAGAGATAAAACATGGAGTTTGGTTATAGAAGGTGACTAGTTCAGCTAGAGTAGAAAATATAGATTGGGGAATGATAGAAATGAGATTAGAAATTTAAGAAATGTTAACGTGAAGAAAACTTGAAAATAGATCTCAAGCTTACTTTGGCGAACAATAATAGCAATAGTATCACAGTGTGTGAACACTGAATGGGATATCAGACATTCCCTCCAATTTTCTGCAATTTTTAATGAGAAAACTGTTTACATGTCTTGATCATAAGGATGGC
Organism: Panthera tigris; assembly: GCF_018350195.1. Taxonomy (NCBI): domain Eukaryota; kingdom Metazoa; phylum Chordata; class Mammalia; order Carnivora; family Felidae; genus Panthera; species Panthera tigris. The sequence goes on from NC_056672.1 coordinate 53,658,702, forward strand.
ATCAAGGTCTGAGTGCAAGTCATATTCTCACCTGTGACAGAAACAATGGGATCTTGTAATGATGACCTATTTGGGGGACAATAATCTCTAAACTATATGGAGAAAATATTAGCAAGAGTAATGGAAGTAGAAACAAACTAGAAAGATCCAAGAGTACCTCCAAAGATACGTGAAAACATAAATACTGAATACGTTACCTGGAAATGAGAGTGAAGTATGAGTCTTAAAGAATTTTCAAATCAAGATGTGACAGAATTTAGGGAATATAAGAATTAAAAAATAAAGAAAAAGCCATCAATTCTAGATTTCTGAGCTAGAAGACTTTGATACAACTAGGCATTATTCAACCCAAATTGCTGAAAGCAATGACATATATATGGGAAACTGATATACAGATTAGTGATTAAGAGGAAGTAATCACACCAATTTAAGTCTTTATAGGCATATATGGAATCAAAATTGTGGGATTTCACACTGTTTCTGTAGGTTCCTTTTAAAAAAACTGTTTTCCAGAAAACCTTGAACCATGCACATAATTATAAAGAGGATCTTGGGCTTTGAGGAACGCATTTCCAAATATTCAATTTACTCGTTTGTTTCTTGGAATTAGTCATGTTTCTAGGAAAAAACAAGATTAAATAAAATGAAAATTATTATGTCATCGGGCCTCTCATTCCAAAATGGAGACCAAAAACCAAATTGAGATTTTCAGAAGATATCAGTCAAAGAAATAATCTCTCTCTCTCTCTCTCTCTCTCTCATTCCTTCACTTCCTCCACCGTCCTCTTCTTTCCTGTCCCTCATTTCTTATCACCTTCCTGCCCCTTTCCTTTTTTTTAATTTTTTAATGTTTATTTATTTTTGAGAGGGAGAAAGAGACAGAGCATGAGTGGAGGAGGAGCAGAGATCCGAAGCAGGATCCAGGCTCTGAGCTGTCGGCACAGAGCCCAACGTGGGGCTCGAACCCATGAACTGTGAGATCATGACCTGAGCTGAAGACGGACACTTAACTGACTGAGTCACCCAGGCATCCCTTTCCTGCCCCTTTCTTATACACACTAGTACCAGAAGTTTGGTAGAAAAAGTAAATATAATACATGTAAGTAAATATTGACTTGACATATTATAGTTGTGTAAGTTACAAACTATAACTCATGAAATTGAAATTGCCAGTACGTTCAGGCTTTTGCCCTTTATTTTCCTCTTCATCAATTCTTAATTCATCTTTGCTCCTCTAAATGCCTAAGACATAAAATTACCTACTTACTTTCCTCTACCTTCATCTCTGGGGAAATCAAGGGCTCCTATCCTGGTTTCATGAGGTCTTACTTACCCTTTTGTTCAGGCTAACCTACATCTAAAATAGCCTTTGACACTGCATGACGCCGTCTCTTATCAGTATTTCTCATGACAAGTGTCTCCTTTTTCTGGCTTTTTTATATCTTTTACCATTTCTCTTACAACTTTTATAACTGATCTTTTCTCCTTTCTCAGACAAATGTCTGTTTAATTAGAAGCAATTACCGGGCTTTCTCTGGGAGCAGATTAATGATAGATGTATGAGTGCATCTATGGAAGGTACGGACATTCAAATTATTAAGTACAATTCAAAAGTTTTACAATGAAATCAGATCACAAGAAAAAAAATAAAGCGATGAATAATCTACCCATGAAATATATTCAAAGAAATATGCAAATAATTTACAAATGTGTGTAACATCTAAACATATTATGGTTCAGAATGTGTACTCGCATTTGTTAAATTTTACTTCTTTTAATTCACTTTGAAATGCTCTATTGCTTATATATTTTTACTCTGAAAAAATTATTAATAACATAAAATTGTCATATGGAAATATAAAATGGAATGTATGGTGACTTTTATAGGCCAATAAAAAAGGATCTATAAATAAATATAAAAATTTTAATCAATCAGGAGGATTAAAAATAGGTTAAGGTTCAACTCTGTAATTAGCAGAAAAACAGAACATGTAAATCATCTATTTGGGGGGTAAAATATACATGTGATCAAACTATAATTTGATCCATACAATACTAATTTTTCTTCCAGAGGTCACTGAAGTAATATCTATAAATTCTCAATTTTTTAACAAATTTTTTATCAATAGACAATATATCTCACTACTTTTCTACATTGTTGATTAAAATTGAACAGGATAAGCCAAAAGAAAAATGTCTCCTTCCATTTGACAATCATTGATCATTTATGCCATTGTTTCTGGATAATATAGTTCAAGCAAAGCTTTTAAAAATTGCATTTATACATCATCTATCTCAGTTTTTAGCCTCTTACCCAAAGATGAAATAAGACACTTAGAGAGTATTTTGCTAAAATATAGAAACCATATCTTTTTGTATATGAATGCTGCTGGAAATCATATCATTCTGGGATTACTTATACCATGTGGTAAACATTGTACAGGTACAATAAGCTGTTGACTGAGTGGTCCAGTCACAAGGTAGGGCTAATGGCTCATTCTACTAAGCGCGTTTGGGGGATTGTCTTTTATTACCATATATCCTAGCCTAACAAATATGAATATGCCAGATACTCTTATTTGTTAATTTGTGTTAACATTTCTCTGGACTATGTGTCAATCTTACTTACAGCTGTCTTATCTAATTATTTGCCTTTATTTTTTTCAATTATTTAAACTTGTAGAGTCAAAATAATATTCCTGTTTCTACTTCCCTATACTGCCATAACCTAGAAAATAAATTTTAGTCATACAAACATCTTTATCAAAAAGCTTCTGAATCTAAAACATCCATAAAGTTAAGTGAAAGCAGAGTTGCCATTTTGTGGATTGTTGGGTTTAAAAGGGGCCATCTAGAAAGAGGTGCAGAGCAGATGAGTTACTTACAGTGGTAGAGAGAAAGATAGTTCTAATTGATTTATTTGAAAGTTTTCTAACATAAATGGTATAAAAAGTTTATATTTAGACCACTTGAATTTCAATAATATGGACATGTTTTATTTTAAACCATATAGTCTTCATATCCAGTATTTTGAATAAAATAATGAAAAACTCACTAAAAAAAAAAAAATGGTCCCAAAGACAAACATTGACAGAAGAGATGTGAATATCTTCAAACTTGTGAACAATGTTCAACTCGCCAGAAACAAAATAAATATAAATTAAAATAGCAATGAGATACACATTTGACTATCATATTGGCAAACACTGAAAAAGCTAGAGAAAACAGAGTTGGCATGGTGTGAGGAAACTCACTATTTACAGATAGCTTTCTGAAGTGAAGAGTGGTGCAAATTTTCCCTCATTTTATGTCAAAATACAACAAGTATTTTCCAGAAAGTTCTAATTATAATGGAAATAAATGGAAGCAGCTTTAAAGTCCAAAATAAGATACTCAAAAAAATAATAATAAGAGGACTTCATATGCAATACAAGGGAATCACTTACTGATGGGTTAGAAACACATTTAAAAACAAAAAATTTATTCATTTTTAATAAATATTTATTCATCCTCTACTTCTTATCCTATAATTGCATCCAGACATTCAAGTCTCTGAGGATGTAGTGGTGAATAGACACATCCCCGTTCAAATGTAAAACATAAATTGAAGGAGTGATGGAGTAATGAAAATGGAAATCTGGATGATATGGCAGGGATTCGTGGGTGATGTAGAGAGGACTGTGAGGTAAAACTTTGCTGACAAGGTGTAATATAACTTGGACCTAAAAGACAAGCAAGAGCCTTAGAGCCTTACATAGTGGAAGGAAAGTTCGTCTGGACAAACCAAGACAGAAGCTCTACCAAGGAAATGAGCTTCGTGTTCAAAGAACAGAAAGCAAGCAAAGTTTTGAGCCATAGGTCATGGGAAGAGTCCTGGGGAACAAATTCAGAGTTAAATAACCAAATCAAGGTACTTTAAGCCTATGGTAAGAAGAATGGACTTTATGTCAGGTGATAGGATGAGCGGCAGAGGATTTTTACCAAGGGAAGTAATCTAGAGGTGTTGGCATTTTAGAGATCATTCTGACAGCTGTACCAAAAATGAACTGTAGAGGGAGCTAGACAGAACAGTTCTAACCGGTACAGCGAATGCCACAGTATTAAGAAATTAAAATGGTTTGGGGCCAGTACGGCAGCTGTGAAATGGAAAGTGAAATAACTCAATACACGTGGTTGCTCCTGTCTTAAATATAGGATTTGACGGAAAGGAGGATTTTGTAGTTTTTTGATAGAGCTACTGAGTGGGTTTTATTTGTTGTAATGAGGAATACGGCGGGGGGTGGGGGGGGTGGGGGGGTGGGGGGGGCGGGGGAAATACATTAGAGATCCGTGGAGGAGAGAAATCATGAGTCCTAATTTGGTCATTCTGAAAATAAGATAAAATTGTTAAGTAGGCTACTACATATATAAAGTTGGGGCTAGGTAGATTGGTCAGAGAATATGTTTAGGAGACCTCAGCACAGAAATGGTTTTATCAAAACAACAAATGAGAACACTAAAGGAGACAGTATAGAGAAATATTTTGTAAGTTTCTTAGTTGAGGTCCCCTTTAAAATCTAAGCTCCTTAATATTAACCAAAACTCAATCATGTTTTTTTCTATTGCCAGAAAAATATGAAATTGAAGCTGTTATTTAATAAGTTATAGATAGTCCTGTAGTACCACATTTCATATAAAGACCATTACCAATGTTTGTTTTTCTTTTTTTAATTAGTAATTTAGAAGTGAAGACTTACTTTGCTTTCTATTAGGGTAGAAGAAATCTAATAGTATTCTGTTTAGGTTTTTTTTTTCAAGCACTATGTGGCACAAAGCTATTTTTTTCCCCTAAGACTAACCTGACTAAAACATGGATGACTACATTCCCTCTGTGAGCAGAAATCAACCTGTTCTTGATTTTATGTGAAAAACTGGATGGTAGCACTCTTTGGATGCACAGAACATTTGAATTTTTTTTGTCCTAAGTGTTATTATCAGCAGTCATTTTTTTAAAAACTTCATGATTCTACTGACTACTTTCCTTATCAGAACCCAGACATGAAAAGTACTCATGTCTTCTCAGAAAAACAAAACAAAACAAAACAATCTTGCTGTGCTGAGGGAAATATAAAACCATTATTTAGAAAACTGTGTGGAGGGGTTGCAGTGCCTCAGACCTAACTCACTGGTCTCATTACATCACCCTTAAAAATTACCTCTAATTCTGCCTCTTCAGAACACATGGATTTTACTTCCCCCCATCCCCCCATACTTTGGCTGAATCATTAGATTGGAATAAACATTCTGTGGGGGAGAAAACATTTTATCACTCAGAAACTTATATAAGTGAGGACATCACCAAGGCAGATTGAATATTGGCTGCTACCACAGAGTCAGAAATGGCTTTGATAGTTAATGTATTTAAACTGATGTTGTTTCTGCTACTATATATATATATATATATATATACATATATATATATGTATATATATATATATATATATATATATATATATATATAGTGTGTGTGTGTGTGTGTGTGTGTGTGTCCTAATTTCTTAGATTGTCTTTTATGCCTGGGATTTCTAGAGAAAAAGAAACAATGGCTTCATTGTAGGGACTTGACCTGGGATCAAATGACTTTATCTTTTTCCTTGCCATTGATACATGTAAACATGATTTACTGCCTAATATAGAGAAAAACTTAGCTAAATGAAATTATAGAAAGGATAAAAGAAAAATATTGCATTGGAGCTGTATCTTTTGATTTAATATAGTTTGAAAATGAAATGGTATTTATTTTTACTGAACATATCAACATGGAGATAAACAAAATTTTATTTTCAAAAAGACAGGGTATCCTTATATGTAGAGTTCTAAGAACATAAACTACTCTCTCTTTCCTTTTTATGTTTCTAAGGACCTGAATTCCTGTGTTTAATTACATTTAGGCAGCACATATTTTTGTAAGCATTATCAGTTGCTATTTGGAATAAACATTAAAAGAAACAAGCTAGAAATATCATCGATTGTCTTGTCCGGACAGTAAATTCTAAAATCACTTTGTGTATTCAGTATATTTTATACAGGCAATTATAACTGCACATCTTCAAGAATATGAGTTAGATTCTTGTTAGTCTAGAATATAAACATAAATTTTCAGGATTTTGTAACGGACACCAACACATACTCATCACCCTAAAGCCCAGTCTTTCTTCTTTAAGAAGATAATGCTGAATGAAGCCAGCCACTTCAACCCCTTTTCAAGTTTACATGAAACGAAAGATGAAGAACGTAAGTAACCATGTGAATCTCAGAGGGGCTGAGTCTCTGTTAGAAAATACGCCCTCTGTGCAGAAGCTTTTTATCTTCATAAGGTCCCAGTAGTTCATTTTTGCTTTTAATTCCCTTGCCTCTGGGGATGTGTCAAGTAAGAAATTGCTACGACCCAGCAATAACACTGCTAGGAATTTACCCAAGGGATACAGGAGTACTGATGCATAGGGGCACTTGAACCCCAATGTTTATAGCAGCACTCTCAACAATAGCCAAATTATGGAAAGAGCCTAAATGTCCATCAACTGATGAATGGATAAAGAAATTGTGGTTTATATACACAATGGAATACTACGTGGCAATGAGAAAGAATGAAAAATGGCCTTTTGTAGCAACGTGGATGGAACTGGAGAGTGTGATGCTAAGTGAAATAAGCCATACAGAGAAAGACAGATACCATATGTTTTCACTCTTATGTGGATCCTGAGAAACTTAACAGAAACCCATGGGGGAGGGGAAGGAAAAAAAAAAAGGTTAGAGTGGGAGAGAGCCAAAGCATAAGAGACTGTTAAAAACTGAGAACAAACTGAGGGTTGATGGGGGGTGGGAGGGAGGGGAGGGTGGGTGATGGGTATTGAGGAGGGCACCTTTTGGGATGAGCACTGGGTGTTGTATGGAAACCACTTTGACAGTAAACTTCATATATTGGAAAAAAAAAAAAAGAAAATACGCCCTCTGTGATGTCTGGATAGGATTCATTTCTTCCCTTCCACTCCAATGTCTGGCAGGGCTATTCAGGGCAGTCTGAATTGCTGGTTAAGTGTCATGCTATACATTCCACAATCAATGCACTCACCAGCATGCACACCTGGCTTTCAGTGGTGGGAGGGAGCAAAAGTAACATTTAGAGGCTGCTTCTTGAAAGAATGTTCTGAACAGGCACACAAATGAATTTGACATATTCCCCTAGGACCTCAGGAAGAAAACTGTAAGCTTAGGCATCTGTCTCGCAATGCCTTTCCTATACGTTGAGAAGTAGCTGGAGATTAAGACCTATTCAAAGGACTATGAGATTGTTGAGCAAATTTCAGTTTTATCCAGATTGCAGTGCCTTCTGGAATCTCCCTAATTATAAGTGACCAGGTCATGTCTAAAAAGCCCCTCGGAGTGCTTATGGCACCGAAACTCACAGTCAGAAAAATGACAAATATAGTTCTATTATTTTCGTGGTCAAAATATGAAACTTCAAAAATCTGTCAGTGGATCAACTTGTACCCCCTCTAAAAATCTTTTAGCAAGCCAGAATTTTGAGAGGATTCTGTTCTACTGTCAGAAAATTTTTAAATGGTGTTACTTGTGCAAATGAACTCCAAGTAGCTTATGATAGCACCTTTTGTGTAAAGCACAGGGCAGATTATATATAATCTTTCTGGTATCTTCCATTATTACCTGGGTTTTAATAGACCTGCTGTTTATTGATTTCTCTACCTAAGTAATCATTCTGGAATTGATGCATAATGCTGCTTCAGCTAAATAATTGATAGCACGGAGATTTACAGCGAAAGCTGTGACAAGCCAGAGGATGTGGCAGAAAGAGGCTTTGGCAATAGAGCAATAAATGTAGTCAGAAGAGGCCGGTGCTGTCAGGATAGGAATATCATATGATTAATTGCTCTATTACTTCTCCTTGATCTATAGAAAAGCAAGAGGGGAATAAAAAGGAGTCAAAAATAAAGCAGCTTGTTGAACGTAGCTGCTGCTTATTTATTCATTGGAGTAGAGGGGGAGAGGAATGTGCCTTAGTTTCTGTCTTTCTTTATTTACCAAAGGCAGACCCAAGAACTGATCTTGTTGAAGCTTTACAGAAAACCACTGCTATTCCATAATTAAAGATTCATTCATGTTACAAGGCTATTCAGAAAGAATGTCCATTTCCAATGAATAGCCATCACTATGAACGTGGCTTACTGAAGGAAAATAGTAATGGCAAAACTGTCAATACAGAGACCATGAACTGCATCAGAGAATAGTTACGATGCCCAAAGGAGATTCAGTAGTTAAAATACATGTTGGCTTTGTTTTTAATTTTTGATGATAAATTATATTGGAATTCACTGTATTTATAGGTGTGTTATTAGAAAGTTATACTCTAACTTTATTACACACACACATTAATGACTTCACAGAAGGAGAAAAATCAGTTTTACATTATACTGTAGTAAACAATTTCAATATCACGTATTTTTCAGATTTACCCTCTTTATGTTTAGTTATTTGTACTGCAAATGGGAAAAATAAAATTCAAAAACTTTTCTATGGTAATCTCATTTCTCAGGAAGTCAATTCCAAATTTTACTTCAGTTTTTATCAATGTTATCAAGAGTCCAGAACTCTTTGCCTAAGGGATAGTCCTGGTTATGTGTGTATCATGTCGAACGGACAGAAGGATCAGCTACTCCCAATTACTTCGCTGTTCTGAATGATCTTTTAAGCAGGGTATATCACATGAGAAAACAGCACAGCTCATCTGCTTAGTACAGTGCAAACTATAATCATGGATCGTTCTTTCCCATTCATCAAAATAACGTACATTTCTGATATTATTTCTTTCCTCCACCTCCTGCCCATCATAAATTTTTACCTCCATGTTTAAAAAATAAGTTTTGCGAAAAGGTTGCCTACCCATAAATTTAAATAGTAGCACTGGTCTTGAACCCTTTAACATGGTATGTTGGTTTTCCTCTCATTTAGCTTTAAAGATGATGGGGTGCCCCAGACACTGTGAACAGGGATTTGTTAAAAATATATGTGAACAATTTTGTTCTTATTACTATTTGAATCTGTGAGATAAATGCCAAATATAATTACCTCTACTGAAAAAAGAATACTTACGTAAAATAAGTAATTAATAATTTATCCCATTTTACTTATCCTTCCAGTATCCATTTTAAGTCTTACACTGGATCCTTTTCCAAAATTACTATTAGTTACTGAAAAGGAGCACTTTGTTAATGTACAAACGTAGCTGCCGGAAATGTATTAGTTTACTAATTTAGGACATAATAGCCAAGGCCTATAATAGGTGCTATGAAGAGACAACTACATTTTATTATCACAAAGAAGATTAAATGTAATTCAGATTGTCTTTTCTTTCCCTCTGTTGACGCTTCACTTCAACTGATATAAAATGAATACATCAGACTGAGCATATCAGACACTATACAAGCCAATAAATCTGGATCCCATCTAACTCTCCAGATTCATGGAATACTAATTTCCCCTTAGCTTTTTAGGATCCAGTTCATGTATTTACCTTCCTTCTATTCCTCCATTTTGGGCATTTACATTGTCCTTGCCTTTACCAGAAATGGTCTGCTCACCAACTTTGCAACATGATCTCTACTTGTTAGAAGTCCTACCTGAAATGTCACTTCCTGAGTGAGGACTTCTCTTACACACAATCTGCAGGTAACTGTCTATTGTATCACTACTTTATGGCTTTTTATAGCATGTATCAGTATCTGAAAGTATCTCTTTTGCTTATTTTCTTGTCGTGTATTTTTTTCTCCCATCATTTATCTATTGAAGTAAGCAGAAAAATGGCCTTCCCAAGATATCTACATCCTAAATCCTGGATCCTGTGAATATATTACCTAACATGGCAAGAGGAACTTTCCAGGTGTAATTAAAATGAAGGACCTTGAGACAAGGAAGTTCTCCTGGATTGTCCAGGTAGGTTCAATTTAATCACGTGAATCCTTAAAAATGGAGAACCTTTCCTGTCTCTAGTCAGTCTAAAGGAGATAAAATTACAATAGAAAAGCATGAAAGAATGCAACATTGCTGGCTGTGAAGATGGAGAAAGGAGTCCCAAACCAAGGAATGTAAACAGATTCTCTTCTAGAGCTATCAAAAAGGTACTGAGTCCTGGGGCACTGGGGGGTTCAGCAGTTGAGCATCCCACTCTTGATTTTGGCTCAGGTCATGATCCCAAGGTCATGGGACTGAGCCCTACATTGGGCTCCACATGCTGAGCATGGAGCCTGCTTAAAATTCTCTCTTTCACTCCCTCTGCCCCTTCCCCCAAATCACACACTCTCTCTAAAAATAGAAAGAAAGAAAGAAAGAAAGAAAGAAAGAAAGAAAGAAAGAAAGAAAGAAAGAAAGGAAGGAAGGAAGGTATGGAGTCCTACCAACACTTTGATTTTGGCCACTGAGAACCGTGTTGGACTTCTGACCTATAGATTTGTAAGATGTGTGTGTGTGTGTGTGTGTCTGCATGCATGCTAAGTTACCAAGGTCATGGTAATTTGTTAGCAACGATAAAAAAAACTAATACAACTATAAAACCCTTAATATAAGAAACCTCATCCATCTGTTTCACTCTATGGCCAGAGCCCAGAGATGTGACCGGTACATAAATAGTGCACAATAAATAGTTTTTTTTAAATACATAAATGTATGTAGTGATTAACCAGAAATAAACCTTTCCTTAAAGGGACATAACTTATAAGACATTTTCCTTTTTTTTATATACCTAACTAATATATTAGGTAATTTCTGTTCTCCATTTTTCTCTCATATATTGTGTAAAAGTCATAAGTCCTACACTAAAAAGAGTCAGTTGTTACTAAAGATAACCTCTTTAACTTTGGTGCAATGAATGGCTAAAAAAAGCTCCTTCTCTCACTCCCCAAACATTTGCAAAAGTAGAGAGAAAAATAAGCACCATATGCCCATCTCTCAACCTCAATATTTATAAGGTTGAGACAGTCATGAGAACTATTCATGATCAATCTTGCTTCCTCTCATTCCCACACATTTCCCTCTCTTCATATTATTCTGAAGCAAATCTAAGAACTCATATAATTTCAACAGCACATATCTCAGTTTGTATCTTTACAAGATAAGGACCCTAAATACTTTGGTAAACATTTTCTCAAGTTCCCCGGGGATTTTGCACCCTTTGATTCTGAGCTAGGCCCTCCCTGTGATTTGATTTGGTCAATTAGAGGTTAGTGGATGAGACGCACAGACGCTTGAACCAATTTCTACATGTTTCCTCTGACATACTCCTTCCTTCTGCCGTTGCTGTGAGAGCATGCCCAGAGTAGCCTACCAGAGCAGGAGACCCACATGGAATAGAGCCAAGTCACCCCAGCCGACCACGCTAAAACCATCCTAGCTCAGCTTCTAGACAGCTGACTCCAGACTTGGAAGTCCAACTATAACTACCTGCGATTACCCTCCTACAGACTTGGGTGGTAACAAAGTGATTATAGTTGTAAATCACTGAAATTTGAGTACAGGTAACAAACATGATGGCAGTAGACAAGTGACACAAGAGCTCTATTTATACATCAGTGATGGGGTAATGGGCATCCACAAACTCATGTTTACTGGGGAGAAGATCCAGGTTGGAGAGACCAAAATCTTAGGAGAGTTGGAGAGCCTCATTTTAGAAAAAGAATAAATACTAAAGTAGGTATGAAAGTAGATATATTTTTAGAAAAAGGAAATAATTAACAGAAGCCTCGTAAATATAGATAACTTTCTTCTGAGCTTTATTTCATCATTCTACCAGGAATGGTTGCACAGAAGTGCTTTTTTTTTTTTTAATGCTTATTTATTTTTGAGAGAGAGAGAGAAAGAGAGAGATAAAGAAAGACACAGAGAATGAGTAGGGAAGGGGCAGAGAGAGAGGGAAACAGAATCTGAAGCAGGCTCAGCACAGAGCCAGAGCCCAACTTGGGCTTGAACTCAAGAACCTGGAGATCATGGCTTGAACTCAAGAACCACAAGATCTTTACCTGAGCCTAAGGGGGACGCTTAACCAACTGAGCCACCCAGGCACCCCACACAGGAATACTTCTTAATTGCAATCTGGCTTCCCAGAACATTTTACAAACTCCAGCACCCACAGAGGCCCATGTGCATAAACAACCTAAAAGCTTAAATTTGTCAGTTTCACTTTATGATTTACCTAACAAGAAGGTTAAAGGAAGCACTATTAAAATAAGATAGTATTCTAACAATGGCTTTTCTGGTGTTTCCATGAATGATTCTGGGGTAAGAAGCAAGCAGGCAAAATTCCTAGGTATATGTAGAATCACCATGTTCATGAAGGAAGCTATGTTGTTCATGTTTCAGAAGTGAAAAGAGCTGCTTTGTCCTTCCATTAGTTCTGTGTTTCACATACTTCCGAACTTCTGGTACTTTTACACATTTTATTTAAGAATGAAATCAATTCCAGTGTGTTCAGTTGTGATACCACTGAAGATCTGACAGGGCTGCTGGGAGGAACACCTTATTGGATCTTAACAGTGTGCTAATTACTTATGACATTTATGTAAGAAGGCAATTGTGCCCATGGGGGAAAAAAAAGGAATATATTCTTTTTACTGATTGCGTCCCTAATCTCAATTGTATATGTCACCTGAGATAGGATGAGATATTCAAAATACAGAAAATACTTCCTTCCTGAAAATGCCAAAACCATTAGCTTGATTTGCATCAGTAAATGGGAGTACAAAGCTGAACCTGTACTGATGACAATATCAGTGATTTGAAGGTTGATTATTTTTTTATTTCTACATCTTTGATTTAGCAGAGCCTAAACTTTTTCTTTTTTTATTTTTTTAAAATTTATTTATTTAGTTTGAGAGAGAGAGCGAGTGAGTGTGCGAGTGGGGAAGGGGCAGAGAGAGACAGAGAGAGAGAGAGAATCCCAGTCTTCATGCTGTCAGCATGGAGCCCGAAGCGGGACTTGAACACACAAATCATGAGAGCATGACCTGAGACAACATGAAGAGTTGGATGCTTACCTGACTGAGACACCCAGGCGCCTCTAAATTTTTTCTTCCAGCCTCTTGCTATGGGTGTCAAATGCAACTCATAAAATTAGATTGTATAAAGACATTTTGAACCATCTTTTTTATGGGATCCTTTGTTTCAATCTTTATTTTTTGCTTGCCTATAGCAAAGCAGATACTTATTAAAATTAATGTATTTCTGAAATATAAAACAAAGAATGTAAAAGTGCCCAATATTTCAACTCTCGCTCCTTCTGTTAACTGGAACTGTACTAAATTTATTAGTGTTGAAAACTTTAATAACCCTTACCTTTTCTCAGCACATGTGTCTAGCAAGACGAGCAATAAAAGTACTCATAAATTCTCTTGTAAATTTTTCAAAGTAGTTTAAAAATGAATGATTTGAATGTCAGATTTTTTTGTGTTTATTAGAAAGTTTATTTACTATGTATTGTTACTTTTCTGGTAAACCAGATTGACAATCAATTATATTCAATATTAAAAGAGTCATTTATGTTGTTCTGGTTCAACTTACTTTCCATGGGTTTACAATTCCAAGTATGTATGTCTTAGCTTTTAACCTATGTATACACCTCACTTTTATTACTATCCCAGGAGTGTAATAGTAAACATGGGTTATTTTATGTTGTGGTGAACTTCAACTCTCAGTGGATTTAACTAAAAAAGGTCAATTTCTCATTCACACCACATGTGCAGTACCAATTTCGTAGGGATGTTGTTTCTTGTGGCCAGTCAGGGACCTAGACTGATGGAGGCAGTATCATTTTATAACAGATCATATGACCCTAGGCTTCAAGGTCTGCCATTGGGGAAAGGGAACAAAGAGAATCACATAATGCACACAGAGCACATCTAACTATGAGAATGGGTAGTAAAGTTCTCCCACGTGCCAGAAAAGAAGGGGGAATCAGGTGAACTGGTGAGCAGTAGTGATTTACCAAGGTTTTTGTACCCAAAATTGTGGTTATCTTTCCCATCATTTTCTTCTTGTGACTAAGCCCCAATAAGTGATTCACTTTGAACCTTATATAATTATTTATATTATGCAAAGGAGAAACCCAAATCAGATAAAATTTTAATTAAGTATTTAAAATCATAGAGTCAGCCAATTACGCTTCTGGCCATTTCTTTTTTCAAACCTGGAAGACAGAACTCTCCATTCACATCACTGTTGCAAAGGGAGGACACGTATTATACCAAACTACATTAATTTTTGCTTTGCTGTCTAATAAATCATGTGGATAATTGTATAGCTGTATAAAATAGATTTTTAAAATTCTTTGTACTAATAGATTATGAGGGAAAATGTTCTATTGCCAATAAAAAGGAGAAAGGCAGTATCAAGTTGAAGACTTCAGTAACTGAACAATATTAACAATTATTTCAAAACATAATACAATTAAAGATGTCTTATATATAGAACTTAAGTGTTCAACCCAATCAAGATTGATTATTAAGAGCTTTTGCGGGGGAATTTATCTAGTTTCCTTCTCATAAATGAATACCACTTAATCTTCTGGGTATCTTAAGGTTCGTGAAATTGATATTGGGGTGGTGGAATGAGGACAAAAGATTTCTGCCTGGAGCCTCATAAATCATCTACATTAAAAAAAAGATGTAATGACAGCCACTCTCTTAGATGCTATTTTTGCTGTCGATGTGCTAAGTTCAGCATATTTTGCCAACTATTTCTTTAAGGTATGGGTTTCAATAATCGAATTACTCTGGATCTGGGTAGTATAAGTGTTCTAGCGTCTACCTGTAGGAAAATAGAAACCAAAACAAAAGTGTGGGTTCCAAGAATAAGGCAGAGGATTTGATCACTGGAAAACTTAATTTAAGCATTATTAATCTGTGTCCCATTTTGGTAATGTGTAAATCAGCTCACTTTTTTTTGATAACAAATTAAAACCAAGACCCTGAAAGAGATGAGGTTATTAACCCTTGTTCCCCAGCCAATTCCCATTTAGATAATTGCACTGTGCTGCAGAGCTAAATTCTGCCAGTAATTTCATTTTGAAAAATAAAATTAGACAGCAGATTCTGGCACCCTTTTCCAAATTGTACTGTAGTTCTATATCTGTACTGTTCAACAGCTGCTATGTTCCACCCTGTAAGTGGTTATGTTCCCAATTTTCCAAAATAATTCATTTTTGTAAAAATAATACATCTCATTTATATAGAGCACTCCATTTCATGATGACAATGTTATTTCCATTCAACCCACATAAACAGTGTCAGTAGGAGACTGAGGATAATTTCACAGATAATGAAACAGATGCCTAGAAAAGAGAAAGCAAAGGGCACATGGTGAACCATAACTCTACTTCTTTTCAAAATGATCCCCTAAACCTTCTCTAGGATGCTTGTATCTGCCCACAAGGTTTCTTTATTATGTCTCTATATGGAACGATAGGGGAGTCAGCTATATCCCATGGCAGATGAAATTAGAAAGATAGGATGCATGAAAAATGAAAGCAAATATGTACAGAAGTCCAAGAATATTAACCAGCCTTCTCACATGCCTAATATCTGTGATCAATTTGGTAATTCTAAAAGATATAAAAGGCATGCTTTTTAACTTAATGATACAAATGAGTAAAAGAGGGGACCATGTGATTGTGCAGGTTAGGCACAGTCATGGGTAGAGGGGCAAAGTTGCTCTAACAATG
The DNA here is from genome assembly GCF_018350195.1 of Panthera tigris. Lineage (NCBI taxonomy): Eukaryota > Metazoa > Chordata > Mammalia > Carnivora > Felidae > Panthera > Panthera tigris. The sequence continues at coordinate 53,674,462 of NC_056672.1, forward strand.
TGATGTCCCTTATCCTCTTTGCCCATCAATCTTCTTCAGACTCCTTCTCCAGATGTCAGAAGACTAGTATCTAGTCTACCAAAAAGACACATGAGTACAGTGGTGGAAGTCGTGTCTTTCTCCCTAACAAAAGTAAGTGCAATTTTGCTCTGCTCTTTTTCAACTTTTATGCCTCTGATGCTTTTCCTTGGCCTATTTCATCAGCTAATACTTCCAAAAACATATGAAATAGTGGCAAGACATAGGTTACTCTTTTCTCAGAGTTTTGGATAAACATCTAATAACTTCTATAAAGATTGTAACTTCTACAAATCACCTTCTACAAAAGGTAATTTGTATTTCATCATGTAAAAATCCATCTGTTCCCATTTTATTGAGTGGTTTCACGTAAGGAATAGGATTTGAATTTTGTCAAAATCCTCTTCAGCTTCTAGTAAGATCATGATATGCTGTTTGTTTTATTTTTCCTATTAGATCAATGTAAGATATTTAATGGATTTACTAATACTGAATTACCTTAGCATTTCTAAAACAAACCCCACTTGGTCATAATGTGTCATAACTGTAGTATACTCTTGGATTCTTTTTGATTAAATGATAGTTCAGATTTTTGCTTTGCTCTTCATAAATGAGGTTGGTCAACAGTTTTCTTTCTTGTGCTCAACATTTTTCAGGTTTGGGTACCATTCTTATAACTGCCATATAAAATTTTTGAAAACTTTACTCAATTTTCAATGCCCTCAAATAGTTTAAGTAGCATTGGGATTAAAAAAAAATGAAATATTTGAGAATCCCCCTGTGAAACTATTTTGGGGCTACTGCTCTCAGGCAGGAGAGCTCTGCCACATTTTTCTATTTCTTCTATGAAATTACCCTGTTTGAACTTCTGTTTGGATTGAGTATATCTCAGTTGGGGCATATTTTATTTTCCTAGAAAGTTATGCATTTCATCTAGATTTTCAGATTTATTTGCATGCCCTTTTGTTTTTTGAGGCCATTGTCTCCTTATCATGACTTACTTTGCATATACTTGTTTCTCCCCTTTGTTTTCTATAATTGCTTTTATTTCATGATTTTTAAAAGTTGTTCAATCCAGCTGCTCCTTAGTCCTACTTTTGTCAACAATAACATTAAAAGCTGCCTTTATTAAGTTGTCTCCATCCAATATTTTGGTTCAGTTTAACTATCTTGAATACTTTGTGTTCGGTATTCATTCGTTTTTAAAGTCTGATTGCACAATTGGAGAATAGAGTCTATTTTTGTTGCATTGTGTCCAGAGAATGTTTAGCATTTCTGTATTTCTGTGTTTATGGAGATTTTCTTTACGGCCTGATATATTGCAAGTGTTTGTAAATGTAGCATGAGCGAGTGCATTCCTCCCTGTTGGGATCTGGAGCTCACTATAAATCTCTGAGATCAACTTTACTGATTATGTTGTCACGGTCTCTTCAATATTGGAAAATACTGTTTTTCTACTGATTCTGTCTTGATCTCAAGATTGTGAAGGTTCCTTCTGATTCTTCTTGCATCCCTTTCTTTTTTATGCGGTTATTGCTATATTATGAGTATATAAATATTAACAAATTTCTTCATCATGAATTTTTGTCTTTGGTGTTATAAGGTCCTCTTTCTATTAAATAATACTTTGGGGCTCATGCCTGATTATTTTACGGTCACTGTATATTTTTCATGTATGTTTTATTTTTAACTTTTCTGAACCTCTCTTTTATTTTAGGTATGTTCTTTTGTACAGGGCACAGAGATGGTTTCTGTTATAAAGTCTTTCACTATATGTATTTTTATCATTTTTAAGAAAGTTCTTATCTTCTAAATGTTTATTTATTTGGGGGCAGTCAGAGAGAAAGAGGGAGAGCTAGAAACCAAAGCAGGCTCCACACCATCAGTACAGAGCCCAGTGTGGGGCTCGAACCCACAAACCCTAAGATCATGACCTGAGCTGAAATCAAGAGTCACATGCTTAACCAACTAAGCCATCCAAGTGCCCTGAAAGTTTGTATCTTCTTTTATAAAACCAAACAAACCATACAAACCAAATATATGACTGCAATTTATATATGGGGACTCAAAAACATAAACTTTGAGCCAACACATATTAATTAATCTATATGTTAGCTTAATGAACTGAAAGAGATAATCTCCATTTTAGGAAATTCATTTTTTACATAAGGCCTAAAATCTGTATTTCTCTGATTCAATGCTTACCTATGTAACCCTACTAAAAAGGAAAAGTATACTAAAGACTTCAGGGGCCTGAATCATATTTTCTATTTTACAAATTAAAATTCCAACTATGCTGTCACTTAAAATTAGTTATTTATATTTGTAACACCTTTGAAAACTATTACTCTAAAGAATCATTTAAACACCGTAAAACATATAATATATACATATAACATACATGATGCCTATGTATATAATTCATAAATAATTTGTGTGTTTTAAAAAGTGGGAAATAAAGTAGGAACAAGCAATGGGTGTGTAAGTATCACGAATTACAAATTTACCATGATAATAGAAAACAGAATGGCAAAGATAGAATTGATATATTATTTTTAAAAAGTCAAAACCTTTTATTTATTTATTTATTTTTATATGTAATTTATTGTCAAATTGGTTTCCATACAACACTCAGTGCTCATCCCAACAGGTGCCCTCCTCAATGCCCATCACCCATTTTCCCCTCTCCCCCACCCCCCATCAACCCTCAGTTTGTTTTCAGTATTTAAGAGTCTCTTATGGTTTGCCTCCTTCCCTCTCTATAACTTTTTTCCCCCTTCCCCTCCCCCATGGTCTTCTGTTAAGTTTCTCAGGATCCACATAGGAGTGAAAACATATGGTACCTGTCTTTCTCTGCCTGATTTCACTTAGCATAAGTCTCCAGTTCCATCCACGTTGCTACAAAAGGCCGTATTTCATTCTTTCTCATTGCCAAGTAGTATTCCATTGTGTATATAAACCACATCTTTATCCATTCATCAGTTGATGGACATTTAGGCTCTTTCCATAATTTGGCTACTGTTGAAAGCGCTGCTATAAACATTGGGGTACAAGTGCCCCTATGCATCAGTACTCATGTATCCCTTGGGTAAATTCCTAGCAGTGCTATTGCTGGGTCACAGGGTAGATCTATTTTTAATTTTTTGAGGAACCCCCACACTGCTTTCCAGAGCGGCTGCACCAGTTTGCATTCCCACCAACAGTGCAAGAGGGTTCCCGCTTCCCCACATCCTCGCCAGCATCTATAGTCTCCTGATTTGTTCATTTTAGCCACTCTGACCGGTGCGAGGTGGTATGTCAGTGTGAAAACCTCTTGCCTTTTATCTTGTCATTTGCTCCACATAGCTAATCGTATGTATGTTTTTCCTTCGGAAAGTGACAGGAGTTAATTCCATATTTCAAAGCATGAGCACTGGTGAGTGCCCAAAAGTTTGTATGCACTTCCATGTTTACATAATTATGTGCTCGACGTGCTATTTTCTCTGCCAAAATTCTATAGAGTGTTTTAACTAAATCACTTTTGTTGGCCATATCTTTACTGCTTCTGTCCCCTAACACAACAAAAGAATGGGGATCAAAGGCTGTCTTGAAGGTGCATTTGCCCCAGGAACGAACATTCTGCACCAGGTAGTCTAGCTCCCCCCAGAGGTGAATGAGGAAACCCACACAGAAAAATTGCATGCTTTCTTGCCATGCAAAGCATAAATGGCATCTCATCATTGTTTCTATTTTAATTTCTATTTTTCTAAACTCAAAAAGGAAAAATACCTCTGGTTCAAACTGTTATCCATAGCAAGGCACCAATTTTAAGAAATGAGGTGAAACAGTTATAAAGGATTTCAAATTCACTTTAGCAACTATGCTCTACATAGGAATATGACTTATCTATAAAGATAAATTTAGACTAATTTGATTTATGAGTTTAGGAAAACTAAATCATTAAGCACTTCCAATGTCTCAAAACTTATCCCAGTTTATTATTCTGACTCTCATCTGCCAGCCCTTCTCGTGCCCTATTCAGCTTTTGTTCTCTGTGCCTTTGAACACTACTTTTGAAACCAAAATAGGATTTTAAATATATATAACAGAAATGCTTCACCTTGACCACTTTGAACTAGGTCAATCTGAAGTGCAGACTTGGAGGTGAATGATTCTAAAACCCATTAATCTGTAAGGCCCCAAGTGTCTTCTTGCCATTATTCTTTGCTTTGCTATTTTATATATAAGCCACACATCTGACAGGCAGACTCTGAAAAGGTTGGTTTGAATCTGATATCCACGGTCCTCTTCTGTTTGGGGAGAAAACGAATTTTATTGAAGAAAGCAGTTTTGCGTTATATCACAAGTTAGAGAAATAGTCATTCCTCCAAAAGACAGAAAAAATGAATCCAGATGAAATGAATTAAACTGAAGGGGCAAAGGGCTCCCTCCACTTTCACTGCATCCATCGTGTCACTGTCTTTTTTGTGGGCTCCTTTTTGTTTTTGACCAAAAAAATCTTTTTGGTAATAAGCTACTCCCATTAGCTGGTCTGGATGGCTGAGGACTAAACTTGTAGAGATGATGTAATTAACAATTTCGACAAGATACTGTAAGGTCTTACCAAATTGCATGTGGTTTTTTCAAGAGAGAAGGCTGAAGAGAGTAATTCTCTCACTTAATTCACCAGATATTCTCAACAAATTATTTATGATCATCACTATATGTTAGTACTGTATTAGGCATTAGGCTTAGTCCTACTGAGCTCACATTCTAATGGGACATGATCTACTAGTGTGGAAACAGATCCCTCATCAAATGTCACTTTTCTGAGGAAACTCTCATCAACTTACATAAATTATCACTCCCTCACATCTTATCTCCCTTTGATTCTCTTGACAATTGTCTCTAGACAATTTCTAACACATAGGATTTTATGGTTGGTTTGCTTATTTATTTAAAGGGGGAATTTCCCACAGAACAGGCATTTACGGATCACTGCAGGTGAGCCATGTAGTGAAAAAGGTGAAAAGATAGTTCACCCTGAGCTGAGAACTCCTGCCTTGTTCTGACTTACCACAAGTTGAAGAAACCTCACCCCAACCTTGCTCTCCTCCCTCATTTGTATGTTCTCAGAAGTGGGGAATATACCATCACACTAGTTTGTGGGAACTGTAGAACCAAAATAACTCAGTAGACTGGTCTACAAACCGGAGGTAAGTATCTCCAGTGTAAGACAATCCCAGCAAGTGCTTTCCCAAGGGTAGCAAACCAAAGGCGACTTAGAAGTGGGGAGGCAGAGTTGCCAGGGGAGAGAGCACTGGGCCTCTGAGTCAGGGTAATGGGAAATAGAGGGTGAGCAGAGATACGGCGCTGGACCTTGATGACGGGTACATCGTCAGAGGAGTGAGACTGGTGACCTCCTTCAGAGAATGCAGTAATTTATATTTAAACTCTGGACCACTTTCCTTGCCTCTTGTGTACTCGATAACAAAGATCTAGCTTCCTATCTTTTTCCATAAAAGGTCCATGGCCTTCTGTCAACTACCTGTCACTCAACAACAGCCCTTTGGCTGACTGCCATTTCATACTTTTAATGCATTCATCCTCCTAAACAATTCCACTTCTGTGTTTCAAAGGCCCAGCTGGAGAGCTCAGAGAGATGAGTTCATCAAGAATTTGAGAAATACATGTGCTAGAAAGTGAAACATACTGAGCAAGAGGCACAAAAACCGAAGGGGGACGAAATAAAAATACAGTCAAAGGAGAGTTCTAACAACAATACAAATATATGATAGCAAATCCAGGTCCTCATCTCCCCCTCTGTAGGTCCAACCACATCTGCAGTATCTCTGAAATGCAGTATTAATGATCAAGGAGAAAAAAAAAAAAACAACAGCTTGGATGCACAGGAGGCATACAACAATGTTCTAAAATCAATCATGGGCAGGGGCATCTGGATGGCTCAGTCGGTTAAGTGTCCGACTTTGGCTCAGGTCACGATCTCGTGGTTTGTGAGTTCGAGCCCTGTGTGGGGCTGTGTGCTGACAGCTCAGAGCCTGCAGCCTGCTTTGGATTCTGTGTCTCCCTCTCTCTCTGCCCCTCCCCCATTCATGCTCTGTCTCCCTCTCTCTCTCAAAAATAAATAAACATTAAAAAAAATTAATTCAATCACAGGCTTTTTTGTTCTAGGAATCTCTCCCTGTTCATCTGGTTCCTGTTCTCATTTATTGCTGGGAATTTAGTGTTTAATATGAATGAAATATTTCCACTTATTCTCTCCTGCTGTTTCATTTTATACTTATCATTCTATTGGTTAATAATATAAAAGCTACACATTGAAAATGATCGGTAATTTATGGATATTACTACAGAATTAGCCATCCTCACATGAGCTTTTATCATATTGAAAGTAAAGTCCAATATATTTAAATTTAGCAGCTGTTCATACAATGTCTTGTTTATATAGCATACCATCTGCTTAACTTAATCCTTTAATATTAACATTCAAAAATACAAAAACAGCCTCTTTTCTGAAATGGAACTACCAAAATGGAATGATTATATTGCCTCTATGGATGAAAAATAATCTATACATTATATTTAATAATAGATATGCATTAGGCACATATTGTGTAGGGAAAAAAAACTATCAGAGGCATCACAAACATAGCAGCCAACAGAACAGGTAATATCACTGTATTAACTGAATGTATCCTCTAGGGAGGGAAGGATGACAGAAAACAAAAGAAGAACAATGTAGAATGTGCCATATGTTGATGAGGGATAAGAAGGGAACTGAAGTGGGGAGAGGAAACCAGAAATGGGGACGAAACGTGATTTGAGAGGTTTCCCCTAAGGAGATGACATTTTGACTTCAAATCTGAATAAGATGGATAGAAACCATAGAGGCATTTGGAAAGAAGGGCACCTCAGAAGAGCTATTCGCTAGGGCAGCCCATCTTGGGTCAGGAAATTGCAGGTAGAGTAGGCCCGTGGCTTGAGCCGGGCAAGAATGAGGGAAATTCATAGGATAGGAGGTGGAGAAGACAAGCCAGCTTGTACAGGTTTTTACAGCTCATCACAGGGATTAAAAATATTGTGTATTAGAAATATTTTTGTCAGTGAGCATTTTCTTTTCTAAGAGAAGTATCTTAATTTCCTGAGAGAAATATTCAATGGAGGTATTCATCCCTCTGTGAAGGAAAACAGAAATTTTCCTTCATGTTTGCTGGCATTTTCTTTTCCAAGAAATATGTTTTTCATATTCTTCGACATCCCAAGTTTTCCATAACACCTCTTCGATGCATGGTCTTCTTAATTTATGATTTTCAAATAAAGTTCTGGATCTTGGTCAAATGGGTTGATGTAATTGCCTGTGCCGGAGCAAGCATCCCCTAAAAGTTAATGCTTCCTCATTTCCTTAGTAAGGAAGGTCTCATTTCCTTCAGAAAGACCACTTTGTATTTTCCCACTGCATTATTTTCACTGTACTTACTGTGAATGGAAGTCTTGACCTTATTGTGATGCTAACAACTCCCTTTCATAAGCTGAGTTATTTGCAAATCATCTTTCATTCTCCTGACATAAGGAGAACAGGCCCAATATACCCCTTCTCCTGAAAGGCTGGCTGAAGAGGAGATGACGAGAAGGAATCTCTGATCATCCTACAATATCTGATTCCTTAATACACGGTGTTGTTCTACACAGGAAGTGAAACAATGTATCAAAACATGCCTGATTATTATTACTTTATTATTCAAATCATCATCATCCTTATGCTTTATCATATTAAGGCAGCCTATGAATATGGTAGGTAATGCTTTGGCTTCACGATCTTACTTTGGGCTGATGACAGGCGTGCAGGCAATTACATTCTCATTGAGCCAATCTTTATTTTTGCAGATATTTCTGGTTAATCTAAGTGCACATCTTTAAATTCAACCTAGTGAGGGGAGCCTGGGTGGCGCAGTCGGGTGAGTTTCCGAGTTCGGCTCGGGTCATGATCTCACAGCTCGTGAGTTCAAGCCCCGCGTGGGGCTCTGTGCTGACAGCTCAGAGCCTGGAGCCTGCTTCAGATTCTGTGTCTCCCTCTCTCTCTGCCCCTAACCCACTCACATTCTGTCTCTCTCTCAAAAATAAATAAACATTTTTTTAAAAATTAAAAATAAGATAAATAAATAAATAAATAAATAAATACATTCAACCTAGTGAAATTGATCTGGTTATATTTATTCCACTCTTCCCTCCCTCTGAGGCTTTTTTGGATACTGATGATCTCAATACAGGCAGTTTTTATCACTCTAGTTTCCTGCCATCTGATAATTTGTAGTAAGTATCAGCTAAGGCCTCATTCACATTATGATAAAACTGTTTTAGCACAATGCAACTAGCAATATAAAACCCTGCTGTGTAATACTAGATTATTCTCTGTCCCTTGGGGTTGACTTCCATCCTGAATGTGATACACCAGAGAAGATTATTTATCCAGTTTAAAATTCTTTGCAAATTCATCTTTATAAATAAGACCCAAATTCACTTTTTTCACTTATAAAAGTGATACAAGCAGCATCTTTGCCACATGTCATTCCCAAATCCACATCTTATATACTTTTTTAATATTATACCATAACAGCACAAAAAATCAAGATGGTACATGACACTGCAATAGACCTAGCCCTTTATGAACCCATTTTGTCTACTGGGAATCATTCTTTCCTCTGTAAACAATCACGATCATAATATGCATTCATAATTGACATTACTTTTTAGTTTGTCCTCCACATCACTTCCTGATTAGGACTGATACTTCTTGAGATATCATTTTATTGTTTGCAAATGGAGAGATCATCCTTGCTACCTACTCATCTCAGAGGCCCAATAACATTAACTAGGTTCTTTGTGAGATCTATGGGAAAAGGGCATTGCTGTAACAACCTGCTATTATTGTCACGGCCTCTTAATAACTCATTTTCCTTTAAGAGTGCTATGATCTGGATGTTCCCCAGCTCCTTAAATACCCATAACAGCTGCATAGCCACATCTTCTAATAAATGTGCTAAGAACTTAAAAGCCATCAAGTGTTTCAAAATCCTTAGTTTACAGCTATTCTGCTGACACAGTGCAAAATTATGTCAAGTGGTCAATTTCAGAGGATTCCCAGGAGTCTTCCAAGTGGCTTCGTTTAGAAAACCCTTGATGTTAGCAAGTACATCGACTTGGACTTTTGTCAAATTTTTACAAGAGCATGGCTCTGTTCCAGTTTTAGGGCATCTGTGTTACATTTAGCACCTTGCGAACTCTGCTAATAGCCCCTTTGATGGTTCACAAAGGCTCTATGTCATGAGTTGTAGAAGATCCTGTCAATTAAGACATTGTAATGGTTTGCATATTTGGATAAAGATTTGGTTAGGATCACTTCATTGTTATGATATCTACTGGGGTCGAGACATTATATTTATATTGCTAACAATTTTTAGATTACCAAGTTTGAATAAAATATTATTTTTGGTTTTACCTATTTCAGAAAAAAATGTAAGAAGAAAATAAAATTGACTTAGCTACCAACCACCAAAAGAAAAGCAATTTTCATCAACTTTATACACATGTGAAGGTATGAAAAATGTTGTCTAAAATTAGTATCATGAGCCATAGTAATTTTAGATCACGTCTTTTTACTATTACATAATTGTCTCTCAACATAGAAGATATTCTACAAAAGCAAGACTTTCATGGTTAACTATATTTTAACATTTTCCTACCTGAAAATTAACTCAGCATTGGTTATGATTACACACTTGGATTAATGCCCATTTTTCCATATCATAACTACTTTAGCGGAGAATATTTGAATACATAAAATATTCTGAATATGTTTAATATTTTTACAAGATAACTTCTCAGAAGAAAAATTACTTTGATAAGTGAAAATACATTTTTTAAAAGCTCTCGCTATAAAACTATCAAATTATCTTCCTCAAGTGTTTACACTTTTACACTTTTGTTGATAGCAAGTAGTAATTATGTGCTTCACACCAAGACTAACCATAGTAATTTTAATTATATTTGTTTGCCTTAATTCACATATTATTGATTACTGGCACAATTAAAAATATGTGCAGTTTCCTTAGCAATTGATATTCTTTGTAAGTTTTCAAAACTACTTTTGTATTATATTGAAGTTTTTTCCTTCTTTGTCCATTTTATTTTTTTAAGGGAATTTATTTATTTTCAGAGAAAGAGAGAGCACAAGCAGGGGTGGAGCAGAGAGACAGAATCCAAAGCAGGCTCCATACTGTCCGCACAGAGCCCGATACGGGGCTTGAACTCAAGAACCACTAGTTCATAACCTGAGCCAAACCAAGAGTCGGATACTCAACCAGCTGAACCACTCGGTGCCCCTCTCCTCTTTGTCCATTTTAATGTTTCCTGTCTTCAGTTATATTTTTTTGTTATTAAAAATGCCATCCTATTCTATTATTTTTCTTTCCCAGTTGGTTCTATTTCCACCCTTTCTTTGAATCTTAACTTCTGATATCTTATTTATGCTGTCAGTTTGCTTCTTTTTTCCTAGGAATTAAATAGATTTTTTTTTCTGTTGTTACTTTTAAGTTATTGAGACTTCTCTTTCTCTATCAAAGTCAAAATGCATACCTATTAAAACAAGTTTTGTAACGTAAGCACTTTAGCATTTTAAGGTAGGTTGTTTGTTCTATGTCATCTTACTACCCAGTGTTTCCTAACAGTAGGTGGTCTTTTTACTCGTGCTTTTATTAATTTTAGTTCATCAGTCATTTCTGTTATTCACTTTATGTTATGTTCCATGTGCATGCTAAGCCAAAAGTACAAGACTTTCTGTTTTCCTTGATTTGGCATTTATTTTAAGTCCCCTCTTTCTCACTCTTGCTTCCTACGTTATACTCATTTCCAAGTTGCCTGGTGTGTTTCCTGGTCAATGTTCATAAATATCTATATTTCTATTGACTTTACACATCTGATAAGGAGGGGGAAGGAGGAGAGGGAGAGAAGAAAATGATACACTGACAACAAAAGCTTAACCCTCCGTTCAGCAAACAGTGCACAACACACGCACATGCACACACACACAAAATGTGAACTATCGTTGTATCTTAAAGTGAGTCTATTCTTAATTACACGTATAGTTGGTGAGCTTACTCTACATACTCAAGGTTATTTTCAATTTAGTGATACTTCTTCTATTACATTTACTCCTTGAATTTAGAACACGTGTACTCACATTTATCCCCCACCCTTACCACCTCTCCCTCCTGCCATCCCTCCCTCCTTCTCTCTTTCTCTCTCTGCTTCTCTCCCCCCCCCCCCACACACACACATACAGGACACATTACATCTTCTACCGCACTTTTAGTTCATTAGGTTTTTTTGTCTTTGTTTTCAGTGTGTAGCACGTTATCTGCAGTTCACACTGTCTGATTTTGAATTTCGCAATTTTGTTTTTAATATAAAATCAAGCTTCCCCTAATTATGTTGTCCTATATATGGCCTCCACTCACTCCTTTAACACCTCACTCGGTTTTAATCTTCTTTGTGGCACTTATGACCACTTAGCAAGTTATAAATTTATTGTCTATCAACGAGGGACTCTGTTGGTTTGTTCATCGCTGCTTTCACTATCAAGAACGGTTTCTGCATCAATTGCCACTCAATAAATACGGCTAACAAATGAATAAAAATCAATAAATGAATACTCAATATTTGATTTACGACCATTAACTAGGATCCTATTGCTTATTCCCTGATCCAGTGGAGTAATTTGCTTTACCCCCTTAGCTTCCTACATCTCTTGAGTTTTCACATAGCTTTATTGGCAATTTGTTAATATATAAGCTTTCATCAGAAGGACGCTAACTTCACTGATGCGCAGTTTTTCTCTGCTTATTTCAGGGGTACCCGGAGGAGGGCTGGGAACTTCCCCACTTCTCTAATTGACATGATTACCTACAGCAGGAGCACATTGTGAAAAAGCTCTGGTTTTACGTAGAACCCAAGTTGCCAAAGGTCGACATGTTCTACTCTCTCTGCCCTAGCTGCAAGTATACTGTCCACAGTCATGTTCATATCCTCAGGTAGTTAAAAATCAACATTTGATGGGCTGACCTAAATTGGAGCTCTTAGCACGCAAATACTTGGAATGAGTTTGGAATACTTTTGTGTCTTCATAAGCCATTCCGTGTTTGTATGATGACGAATTACCATTCACACTATTTTCTTCCCAAATATAAACTCATTTTAACATACTGTACATGGGAAAAAAGGCAGAATGTTTCATTTGACTGGCATATGAAAGGTACTCTTCTCTGTTTCAACTACCAAATCACATTTTCCCTCTTTTTCAGTAGTTCTTTGGTAATTTCTGTTGAAATGGGGTGGGGATTGGTGACAAGACTTAAAATGAAGTACACAAAAATAATCTTGAACTAGTAACCGATAGCTAAAAGTATTCTTAAGGGCTCTTACTGATTACTATAGCTATTCTAATGATTCAGGAATACTCGTAATTTTATTGGTATCTTAATATATCCACAAGCTGGGCAGAGCTACAAGAAGCTACTGGACAAACATTTCCATCACGTGTGTGGAATACCAAAATGTTTGACAATTTCTAAAAAACATACCAAAAACCTAAGATGCATTATAACATAATATGTATTAAAGTCAATAAAAATTAATCAAATATTTGGTAAGCTAAAGCTATGAAAAACAATAAATTTGAAATTCCTACATAGTTTGATAAATACTAAGTTTAATATGCTAGTATAATATGCTGTATCCTTGAAAATGAATAAAAAACAAATATATGCCAGATATAGTTATCAATACTAATGGGTTTTTAAGCTGAAGGAGAAAAAAATTTTAATGCAGTTCAAATACCATTTACATAAAATTTAAAAAGAAACAAAATAAAATATTATATTTGTGTACATGAAACATATAAGGAGAATAAAAATATGGGAAACATAAAATTCGGAATCATTGCTTTCTCTAGGTCCTAAAGACATATGAGGGAAGCTCTACACAGCTTCGGGTGGAGGGGTGCTTCATGAGAATTTATTTAATAATATGTTAAAGTATGATGCTAGGTACATTGTTTATTTACAAATATATACGTAATATTTTGTATTATGAAATATTTCACAATTACAGGAAATGGGAAAATCTTCACACCAGTTAAACAATGTTATTATTTAGCAAAAATTTTAGACTAAATAAATTAATAAAATGATTGATAATTTCCTATAGCTGTTCATGTCATTTCTTTGCTCTTATAATATCTCTCTTTTTTCAGTCTCTGCATTTTCAACATCTCACCAGTTTTATAGAGAAAATTTTATCCACAAAACCCTCATAATTTGTCTAGTAAGTTGTATCTCACTACCTATTAATTTATCTTATGTTTCAATATTTTAGCTACTTTATTTCCTTATGTGTTTTTCATCTGAAAAGATAATATTCCTTTCTCAATATGGACTTCTTCACAGAAGCTAATACAATGTCTCACATATGAGGGCAATAATAAAATCTTGAAACTTCCAACGAATGAATATAAAACATAATTTGAAATGTACTTTTGTCGCTTTTATTAGAGTTTTTATTTCAATTCCAGTTAGTTAACATACTATGTAATATTAGTTTCGGGTGCAGAATTTAGTGACTCATCACTTACAAAGGACACCCGGAGTCCATCACAGCAAGTGCCCCGGCCAGGATTTTTAAATGAAACACTATATAGTATTGACTCTAAGATGATTTTTTCCCGCCTGTTAGTGTCTTTAAAAACAAAGGCAGTATAGATTTTATGATAGGGAAAGAAAGGATTAAATAGGCAGAGATGGAAAGGATAGGACCTGAAGTCCCAGGGTATGGAAAAGCACGTATTTTGGAACCATGCTGGGAGTGTCTCACCACAGCAAACCACCTCAGGCATAAGGTTCCTCTTAAGAATGTAACAGATACCACCCACTCCCCCACAGGTTTCCCCTCCGGAATTTGACAAAAGACCTAAGTACCATAGACCAGCCCTCATACAACGGAAACCACCCCAATAGGAATGGACAACCTAGCACCTAGAGTGGTCAAGCCAATAAGGGTAGAACCTGAGAAGCAACAAGGGGGAAAGGAAGGGGGAAGGCTGACAAGAACCTTATAAAAAAAGGACCCTTGCCTATAGTCCTCGGGCATTTACTTTCGAATGTCCCCTCTTTGTAAAGAGAGCTTTACTACTCTTCTTCCTTTCTAATCTTATATGTAATCAACTTTTGCCTGCTGCTCATTTTGTGTCCACCTCTGCATTCTTCAAAGTGATGAGACAATGAATCCTAGGTATTGTGGGAAAAAACCCTGCAACAATTTCACATAATATGGTACTTGAATTCACATATGGAATTTCATATTCCAAACAGAAATTTCTATTTTTCTGTTTATGTGGGGTCTCCAAGACCATTTTACTGTAAGATTTTAAAAATAAATAAATAAATAAAGATTATATTTATAAGCTTTTTTTGTGGTGCTTAAAATGGAAGAATTTCTTCTTTAGACAGGGAGAGTTACTGGAAACAATTATCTAGGCATTACAAAATACCACCGATATTTATTTAGATAATTCTGATAACTACCGTTTGTTTATAAAATAGATTAGCTACCTATTCTATTAATAGTTCTACTTTAGGGCTGTCATTCTATACTGTTTATTTGTACTACTTCTCCAAACAGATATTCTAGGTAATGATGGCTTGTAATTCCCCGAATATATGTGTAGAGAGCAACTTTGAGGTACTTGCTCTTGATGCATTTACTTAACTTACCAATACAATAGTAACATACTCATTTCACAAGGTGAAACCCATGTTTTTCTTGGTAATAATTTCATTTAGGAATTCAGCACACACTGAGGACAACCACACATGGAGGTGAGCACAAGGGAACCTAGCCAACTCTGAGATAACCATCTGAATTCTGTCCGCAAGAGGTACTCTTTGCTGAGTTGAACCAGGATAACCCATTCAATTCCTCTACTTTGACCAATAAACACACAGGTAAAATAAAGTGAAAATGCATTATTCCTCCCAAGGTTGCTTTCTTGAGGGACATGGAAATATTCTTCACCCCTTTGCATATGCAGGGACAGGAAGACTGGGAGCCAGGTCATTGGACTGCTACAAAAAAAGCAAAGTCTTCCTGCCATCTCATGATATTATTTACCCTTGAATGCTGTGGTTTTATATAAAATTTTAAATGAATCTGATTGTTGACTAAGTATGTACCTCCTATTTTTATTTTTCACTGGTACTCTGAGAATCGTTTTCTCAAAAAAATAGGAAAAAAAAATGCTGATCTTATGTAGGTATGTGCAAAAGATTCTAAATTTTTGCAAAAACCAGTTTATCATTCTCTAGAGAAGATGAGGTAGGGACAGGGAGAAGGAAGAGAGAAGTCAGAGAGGCCAATGAACAAGAGGAATGATAGAACAGGTAAGAAGAGGAATATCTGAATGGAAGGAAGGAGTATTTCCCAACTTGAACAATTAATAGAATGAAAAAAGACTCAGAAAAAGTAGTTTCCTCAAACATTAAACTCTTATCACTGATGCAGTTTTGGAGGGGTGGGGGTCCAGAGCTTATGGCCAAGAATGAATTCTTGAGATGTGTCTGTGCAAAAAAGAGATTTTATTAAAGCACGAGGACAGGACCCATGGGGCAGGAAGAGATTCCCTGGGACTGTAAAGAGAGACTGATTATGTACTTGGGAGTCAGGGGAGGTAAAGTCAAGGGGAAGTTTCCAAATGGATTTTTGTATGCTAAGGAAGACTCACAGGCTACTAGAGGCCTGGCTATTGTCAAGCTAAGGCCATTTTTCCCTCTGGTAAAACATTAACATTAAGATAGCAGGGAGTAGGGAGAAATGTTCTGCTCTGAATGTGCCTCAGATATTTGTCAATGGGCAGCAGGTTATAAGGAAATTTAATTTTAGCTGCCATTTTCTTCTACCTCTGTTTCCCACATCAGTCAGCACCACTGCCAAATATCTATCATTACATGGATGTCAGCAAACCTCACCCTCCCTCCACAAAACAAACAAGTTTGAAGACTGCATAGACCTTGTGTATAATGGGATGTGAAATAGAAAACCCCCTCCTGAGCAAAAGAGAAGTGAACAAAAACAACCCATTGTTTCCCTCGGAATGGAGTAGTAGGTATCCTGCCTCCCTTATATTGTAATTGACTTCCATTGTAGAAGTACTCTTTGTCTATTTTCTTTTTGAAAAGGAGAAACAGATCATCACTAGTAGTCAACACCCTACAGGTTGCAAAAGGAAGCAGATACAGCCACCAGGTGCCAGTACATAAGCACACACAGTACTCCTCATTTCAGTTTCATTGGTTTAATGAAATGTATTCATGTTATGATGTCAGTCAAGCCATACTGGGCAAACAGTTTTTGTTTGTTTGTTTTGTTTTGAACTTTCAGGTCACTTCTATGTTGAGCCTTGCCTTTGTTGTATCTCTCAGCATGCCTTTGGCTAGGATTGTATAAACTGTAGCGTCTGAACGGATGTTGAAATTTTCTGTTCTGCCATGATCATAACCTCCATTTCCTTTCTTTCTTTTTTAATTTTTTTTAACGTGTATTTATTTTTGAGAAGAGAGAGACAGAGCATGAGCAGATGAGGAGAGAGAAAGAGGGAGACACAGAATCTGAAACAGGCTCCAGGCTCTGAGCTGTCAGCCCAGAGCCCGATGTAAGCCTCAAACTCACAGACAGTGAGATCATGACCTGAACCAAAGTCAGATGCTTAACCAACTGAGCCACCCAGGTACCCCACCTCCATTTCCCTTCTTAAATGATCATAGTAAAAAAAAAAAAAAAAAAGGGGCGCCTGGGTGGCGCAGTCGGTTAAGGTCCGACTTCAGCCAGGTCACGATCTCGCGGTCCGTGAGTTCGAGCCCCGCGTCAGGCTCTGGGCTGATGGCTCAGAGCCTGGAGCCTGCTGCAGATTCTGTGTCTCCCTCTCTCTCTGCCCCTCCCCCATTCATGCTCTGTCTCTCTCTGTCCCAAAAATAAATACAAAACGTTGAAAAAAAAAATTAAAAAAAAAAAAAAAATTCCCTATGATCTTAGATCCAGTGCAGTAATTATGCTTATAGCCATCAGGGAACAGAAACCTCATTCCTAAGATTCTAAGTATCTGCTCCTGACTTCCTGTAGAATTTCAGGTCCATAGAGTGCTGCCATTAAAACGTATATTAATGTTTTGCTTCTGACAATATTGTAAGATAGGTAATCTGAAAAACCAGCTAGTTATGAAAAATCTGCACACACTAGGAAAATATAAAAAGCATGCTTTAATTTGCATAGTAGGTTTTATGTCAGTAATAGAGCTCATTTTGCATAATAGGAAAGTAGCTTCTATAGGAATAATCTTCACAAAGATAATTATAGAGACTAGACAAAAGAAAAACTATTTGAGGCACTGTAGAATTATGAAAACTAAGCACAATATCAGGAGAAACATGATCTTTGAAGGAATCCTGTATTTGCTTTTTAGTGCTGTGTACCAAATTCCTACAAACTGATCTTAAAACAACACTCCTTTATTATCTCATAGTTCTGTTAAATAAGAGACCTGAACATGTTAGGCAAAATTCTCTGTTCTGGTTCTCACAAAAATGATATCTTGGTGCCAGACAGTTACGTATTAATCTAGAGCTCAGTGCCCTCTTTCAGGTTCATTCAGACATGGGCAGAATTCAGTTTCTTGATGGATATCATCAGGGAGTTTTCCTCAGCTCTAGATCCTACTCTTATGTTTTTGCTATTGTCAAAGCCAACAATGGAGAATTTTTTTGTCCGTAAAATCCTCCCTAATGCTTCAAATCTCTTTCACCAAGGGAAATTTCACCAAGGGTTTATATTGAGCATGTACTCCAGGGGAAAGAATCTTGGGAGCCATCTCAAAATTCTGTCTACCACAGAACCACTCCAGATAAATGCTCATTTACTTTTTTTCTCAAATTTTTATTTAAATTCTAGTTAGTTAACATACAGTGAATGTTGGTTTCAGGATCACGATTTAGTGATTCATCACCTACATATAATACCCAGTGCTCATAACAAGTGCACTCCTTAATGCCCATCACCCATCTAGCCCATCTACCACCCACCTCCCTCCATCAACCCTCAAGTTTTTCTTTAGAGTTAAGAGTCTCTTATGGTTTGCTCCCCTCTTTTCTTCCCCTCCCCCATGTTCATCTGTTATGTTTCTTAAATTCCACATATGACTGAAATCATATGGTATTTGCCTTTCTCTGACTTAGTTCACTTCACATAATACTTTCTAGCTCTAGCCACATCGTTGCAAATGGCAAGATTTCATTCTTTTTGATGGCTGAATAGTATTCCATTTGTATTATATACCGCATCTTCTTTATCCATTCATCAGTCAATGAATATTTTGGCTCTTTCCATAATTTGGCTATTGTTGATAATGCTGCTATCAATCTAGGGGTGCTTGTGCCCCCCTTTGAATCAGTATTTTTATATCCTTTGGCTAAATACCTAGTAGTGCAATTACTGGATCAGAGGATAATTCTATGTTTAACTTTTTGAGAACCTCCATACTGTTTTCCAGAGTGGCTGCACAAGTTTGCATTCCCACCAGCAGTGTAAGAGGGTCCACCTTTCTCCACATCCTCACCAATATCTGTTGTTTCCTGTGTTAAATTTAGCCATTCTGACAGGTATGAGGTGGTATCCCATTGTGGTTTTTTTAATGTTTTTTTTGATGTTTATTTTTGAGAGAGAGAGAGAGAGAGAGAATGAATGGGGGAGGGGCAGAGAGAGGAAGAGGCACAGAATCTGAAACAGGCTCCAGCTGCCAACACAGAGTCTGAGGTGGGGCTTGAGCTCACAAACCCTGAGATCATGACTTGAGCCAAAGTCAGACACTTAACCAAATGAGCCACGTGGTCTCTCCTCTCATTGTGATTTTGATTTGTATTTCCCTAATGATGAGTGATTTTTACCATGACAGCATTCTACAGAGCACAAGAATGCTGAGTGACTATATCCCAAGTAGAAAGCCAGTTTTAGTGTCTTGGGATATTAGAAAACAAAGACCAGAATGTCTAGAACAGCTGGAAATCAAGAGGAAAATTTTCAGAAAGGAAGAAGTCATAGAAAGGAACAAAATGCCTATATATGAACTGTTAAATTTTTGATTGACCCTTATTTTATTATGTTAATTTGGTAAATAATATTGATTAATTTTCCAATGTTGAATCAGTTTTATGTTCCTGAGATACATCTCATGCTGTATTACTTTCATACACCCCTGGATTTTATTTAAAAGTATTTTGTAGAAGATTTTTACATATATGTTCAGAGAGATATGGATCTATAGTTTTCTTTTCTTGTAATGTCTTTATTGGATTTAGTATTAGGCTAACACTTGACCTCAAAAAATGAGTGGAGAATCATCCCCTTCTTCTGTAGTCTAGAAGAGATATTAATTGGTATTATTTCTCTTTTAATATCAAGTAGAATTTTCTAGTAAAGTCATTGTGGACTGAAGTTTTCTTTTTTGGAAGGTTGCCTTTTAGTTTCAGATCCAAACTATTATTGCCAAAACTGGCATCAAGGAGCTCACTCTCTTGTCTTCTAGGAATTTTAGTTTTAAGTCCTTAAGTATTTAAATCATTTTGAGTTGATTTTTTGTGTATGATACAAGGTAGGGGTCCTGTTTGATTCTTTGCATGTGGCTGTCTAGCTTTCCCACCATAATTTATTCAAGAAACTATCCCTTCTCCATTGTGTATTCTTGGCTCTTTCGTCATAAATTCATTGGCCATTTCTGCATGAATTTATTTCTAGGGCTTCTACTGTGTTCCATTGATCTATGTATCTGTTTGTATGCTAATACCACACTGTTTCGATTACTGTATCCTTGTCATATAGTTTGAAATCAGGAAGTGCAACGCCTTCAGTTTTGTTTTTCTTTCTCAGTATTGCTTGCTTATTGAAGGTCTTTTTGGTTCCACACAAATTTTAAGGTCGTTTTTTATATTTCTTTGAAAAATGCTATTGGAATTTTGATAATGTTTTCCCTGAATCTATAGATTGCTTTGGGTGTGGACATTTTGATAATATTAATTATTCTAACCCAGGTGCACAGAACATTTTAGCATTTACTTGTGACTTTCTTCAATTTTTTTCATCATCTTATAGTTTTCAGTGTAAGGATTGTTCCTGGCTTTGGGCAAATTTATTACTAGGTATTTTCTTCTTTTTAAAAAAATGTTTAATCCAGTATAGTTAACATACAGTGTCATGTTAATTTCAGGTGTACAATATAGTGTTTCAACAATTCTATAGGTTACTCAGTGTTTGCACTCTTAATCCTCCTCATCCATTTCACCCATTTTCCCACCCTCTGGTAAGCATCACTTTATTCTCTATAGTTAAGAGTCTGTTTCTTGGCATTTTTTTTCTTTGATGAATCACTAAATTCTATTCCTGAAACCAGTATTACAACATTTGTTAACTAACTAGAATTTAAATAAGAATGTAAAAAAATAAATAAATGAACCTAAAGCACTGTCACTACCCTACTCAAAACCTTCTGCAGGCTTATTTTAAGTTTTTGAAGTTTTTTTGGTTAACTAATAAGCTCCTTCCATGGTCTTACTACCACTTTCCATAACCTCTTTGACATGACTAGCGTCCTCCGATGATTTTATTTCACTCACAATGGCTGTTTCTCAAGCATATCCAGAATCCTTCTCCCTCAGAGTGCTTGCACTCACTGTGACCTTTACCAGAAATACTTTTCTTCCATCTGTTCACATACTTTTTCTCATTTCTTTCACATTTTTCTTGCATTTAACTATCTCAGGAGATTCAGTTCTTATACCCCCAACTTGTAAGAATATAATTTCCATAAAAGTAGCAATTTTAATCAGTTTTATTCCACTGCTCTCCTGCCACCACCTAGTAGATGCTCAGTAAATACTCGCTGAATAAATCAATGAAAGAATTCAGTATTTCTCTCTTAGTAGACTAATAGCTTCATGATTTTATAATAAAAAACAACAGTTGGTCTCTACAATAGCTGATGACATAGCTGAAACTTTACCCCAATGACTTGGAGCAACCATATGGTTCAAGGTAAAGAAAAAAAAATCTGTCCTGTTTCTAAAGGATGAGTATCCTAAAGGAGCTGAAACACCAGTCTCTGTTGAAGTTCAGGGTGTCTTCTCACATGGCTCTTTCCTGGTCTTTCCTAACTTCACAAAGATATGAAATCAAAAGCCAAATTCCAAATACAATGCCCAGACTCAATGCAAACAGGATATGCAAAGATGTTTATCCTATTTAAAGTCCTGAACAAAACTTTAATGAATAAAACATTTACTTGTATTTCACAAATGTCTGATTAGGCAACCACAATGACAGGTGACTTTATTCTTAATGTGTACAAGAATCCCTTTGTTGCTTGTGCAAAATGCAGATCCTCTGAATCCATCGCTAGAGATTTTACTAGTCAATTTCGGGTTGGACCCAAGATCTGAATTTCTAACAAGCAACCAACACTATCTATGATGTCAACCAAATAGCAAAACACATTGAACAACACTGACATACATGTTTGAAAACTGAATGCATTACTAATAAATAGTGGTTACTTCGAGAGTATGCCATTTATCTTCCTTAAGAACCCACAGCTATAGCACACAGCTAGTTAAAGATGCAAAAATTCTTATCTCAGCCTTGTCTTTTCCATTTGAGTCAGGTCTAACAATAATACAATATCTAATTAAGAAAAATGTTAATTATCTTCATTATCATTTATTTATTCAAGGGTTGGTCATACATTTGCAGTTAAAATCAATCCATCTATTCAAAGTTGGCATTTCTAAATACCATCTCCACTCTGGAACAAATTACTTACTTTACAGCACAACAAACCATGTCATACCCAAACATCTCTGGGGGTCACACTGCACTCAGACTGAAGATAGGATACTATTGATAATCAAAAAGACTGTTCTGGGATAACAAGTACAGGTTCATTTATTGGAAATCAACTGGGAAAGTCAAAAAGAATGAGAAACCTCACTTACTAGTATCAGTTCTGCCACTGGCTAGACTTATTTTCCTTATCTGTGAAATCAAAGAGCTTGAATAACAATTTCTACTTTCTTACTTGCTCAAGGTTTTATCTTCAATGTAATATCTTTACAAATCAAGAAAATAAACTCATGAAAAATTTTGTAAAAATTTAAAAATAAACACTTTTTTTTGTGAGCAAGCAGTGAGGGGGGCAAAGGAAGAGAGAGAGAGAGAGAGAGAGAGAGAGAGAGAGAGAGAGAGAGAAAATGAATGAATCTTAAGTAAGCTCCACGCTCAGTTCAGAGTCTGACATGCAGACTCACTGCAGTCATTCCATGACTGGGGGACCATGACCTGAGCCAAAATCAAGAATTGGACAGTCAGCCGACTGAGCCACCCAAGCACCCCCCCAAAAATAAACACTAATTTTTAGATGAAACCATTTTAGTGATCTAGAGAATTAATTCCTTGGGAAGTAACTCCACTTAATTCCTTATAGGTTGTGTACAGTAGATCTCACTAAAAATTTATGGAAACTAATTAATGGTATGTATTCATATTCTTTATAATTATGAGTATTTGTCAGAGGAATAAAATGTATTTAGAGAACCTATCAGTGATCTCTGATGTTGCTGGCAATCTAGCGCTCATTCTCAGAGACCACAACCTTGTGAACTAAAATGGATAAATCTCTTTACGTCAAAAGCAAGTTAATCCCAGTTCCTTTTTGAAGACCTCAAGTCTGTGTCATCTACCTGAAGACAAGAAGTTATAAAAATGACTGAACTAAAAAGGGAAAAAAAGTCCTTGGAGAACAATCACTAATCCTTACTGCATTAAAACTGGGTTGTGGTGGTACTTCATGGTAATATGGTTCTCAGGTGTATACTGAAAATTACATGTAAGAAAAATAAATCTACACAAACCACCTTGAAATCATACACATTTTTATTGTTATAAATTCCCAGACCATAGTAGATCATTATTCATGGTGATTATAAATTAATGAATTTTTAGTGCCCTTAGCTATAACCATTGTTTTACCTTTTATGAAACATAACGTAGTGCAGAGTTGTCAGCATTTGTATATCTATTGGATTTTTCCTTCTCTCAGGAAACTCTGGCACACCATTTGGCAGGGTGGTCTAGCAATATTTAGAACATGATATCTAAAAGAAATGTAAGGTACCACAAAGAGTTTTCCACAAAGTGTATTTGTAGCAATTCGTAGAGTTAACCCAGGCGGCTCTAATTGTTTCCTAATTTACTTCAGGATCCCTGGAAGCAATTTGGGAACTGTTGAATTTATGCTGCAACTTACTTTCCCATGAGTTCTTAGACCCTCACTACCAGTCCAGATGCCAAGAGTAACTCATGGAGTCTTGACGGCACTGTGCTTCATGGTCCATGAGGCCTCATTTCAGGTACAATAATGTATAGAAGAATAACAAAATGGATGGGGTGGGAAGGTGGGGGAGAAAAAAAGAAGAAAGGAAAGAAGGAAAGAAGGAAGGGAAAGAAAAGGAAATCAGTGAAAAGGCAGTATAACAAGTTAAATCATTTGAAAACGATTGGAAGGTCATAGTAGGGCAGCATCATGGAATTCTTTGAATGCACAGAGTGAGAAACTTAAGAGGTGTACAGCAAGTGACTTGAGATTTAACAACTTGTGGCAAACATCTGGTGCCCCGTTCATCCTCTATGTCCCAAATGTTTGTTTCTTGTCAATATGAAGAATCACACCAAGATATATCCATTTGCCATGATTATAATTGCTGCAACAATTTGGCTCATTTTCTTCGACTTAAGAAACATAGATTTGCTTTATAAATGTCTACTGAAAAAGGGAGGAAGTAAAAAAATAGGAAATTTATAGTTTTCACTTTCTCATATTTCCTGTAGCTCCACAGCGGCTTGTTTTTTGTGAAACATTTGTTTCATGCTGTGAACTGACAGCCAGTCTTCACAGTGCAATTCTTCTTAAGTGAGGACAGTTCAACATCTCTCTCTTTTTGGCAAGGAATCAATAGTGCATTAAATTCTACAATGTGCATTCTGTTGGCAAAATCTCGCCATTTGCAATGACATGGATGGAGCTAGAGAGTCTTATGCTAAGCAAAATCAGTCAGAGAAAGACAAATACCATACGATTTTATTCAGATGTGGAATTTAATAAACAAAACATACGAGCAAAGGGAAAAAAGAGAGAGAGAGAGGTAAACCAAGAAACAGACTCTTTAACTACAGAGAACAAACCAATGGTTACCACGCAGAAGCGGGATGGGTGACATTGGCGACAGGGATTAAAGAGCACCCTTGCTGTGATGAACACCAGGTATTGTACCGAAGGGCTGAATCACCGTACTGTTACCCAAAACTAATATCACACTGTAGGTTAACTAACTGGAATTTAAATAAAAATTTTTAAAAATTATTTTATTGTATTAATTTGTTTTCATGCTAATACTTGAAATTTACAAGGATAAGCAGACGGTGTATGTCCTGAATTGGGCAAAGATGAGATCTAATCTAACTTTATAAATGAGGGATCCTACCCCTAGTCTTCCCAATCTCTGAACAGTTTAGAAAACCCAGAGAAACTGAAGATGCTACATCAAGATCAAGAGTTTATATAAGGAAAAACAAAAAGTTTACTAATACAATACATAACACCAAAAAAAATGAGATATTTGGTTTTGTTCTTGCTAAATTAGGGTATCTCATCCTTGTTCTGGGAACAGAGAGAGAAGGTTTCCTTAACAGACCGTTTTAGGTTTTAGAAAAACCCTGCTTGGGCCATTATTAAGGAAGATTAATTGTTTGAGAAAAGAGGAGCACAGCTCATGGCTCTTGGAGGTCAAAACCAGAGTAGACCAACAGTGGGTTAAAATGAAAGTCTTTATGTTTAACTTCTTTAAATGGAAAAGGCAGGTGTGAGGTTCTGTGCTGTATCCATCTTAGATATGTAGGAGAGGGTGGGGACCTCGATTTACAGACATCTGATGAGCCAGTGTCTGATTGGGGAATTTGTTAAATCATCCAGAAAAATCACACTTGCCTCACTGCTTCACTTCTGTTCTTCTTGTGGGCACGATGAGGGGATGGTATGGTCTACATGCAGGACACTATGGGAATATGGACAGGGGATATTAAACAAAGGATTCTTTGAAATGAAGCTAAAAATTAACTAAAACTCTAGATTGATGATGTATCATGTCCACTTACTAGACCTCTGTGTATCTTTATTGCTTTTCAACTTTCATGTTGTTGAAGAAATTTCACTCCTCAAGTTTTGTTTTATTGACTGTAGTTCTTTTGTTTTCTCCTGTGAAAATGCATATACATGGGTCAATAATCTGTTAGTTTCTGGGCAATATATTGATCCTTCTATTTGATTTTCTGTTGTCTTTGTCTGTCTTCCAATATACTCTCATCTCTTTGAATATTTGCTGGAGTAAACTAATATGCTCTAACAAGGAGTTTAATTATATCTGAGCTGCATAATATTTTGGGCATTTTATCTGCTTGAACTCAAAGTGAACCTGAAACTGGAAAGCTGTTGCTGAGACTAGACTGCTGATGGAAACAAAAATATGTACCTCTGGTTACTCATTAAATGTAAGAGTGTATAGTTTTAAAATCATAACTAGAAATCCATGATCATAAGGCTCATTAAAATTCATGTGTATAGAGTGAACACAACTTTTAATTGTATGATATCTTAAAAATTTTAGGGGCACCTGGGTGGCTCAGTTGGTTACATATCTGACTTCAGCTCAGGTCATGATCTCGTGGTTTGTGACTTCGAGCCCCACATCGGGCTCTGTGCTGACAGTGTAGAACCTGCTTGGAATTCTGTCTTTCCCTCTCTCTCTCTCTCTCTCTGCCCCTCCCCTGCTTGTGCTAGCTCTCCCTCTTTCTCTCTCTCTCTCTCTCTCTCTCTCAAAATAATAACTTAAAAAAAATTCAAGTTCTATTCAAGTGCTTCACAGATTGAGTGATTTAAGAAAAAAATCCTAAATTAGGAAAACACTAATCACAAAAAAATGTCCAAGAAACTAATTTCTGTAATTGAATTCTATATTTCCAAATTTTTAAAAATAAAATGAAAAAAAAAACCCAAAAGAATAACAAAGAGAAAAAAATACCTTAGAAAGTTATAGTTCTGGTAATGGTGGCATATCTATTTATCAGAGCAATGCTCCTTCATTTGACAATTAAATACTTAAAGGGGAGCCTGTCCGAAGTCACGTGAGAGCAAACAAGACCAGAAAAAAACTGGAGGAACTTTGACCCTAGGGAGAAAGGGAACATTCATAAGAGTGCCCAAATTTATACAGATTTTCTACTGAGGGGACCACAGTGTCTCTAAAGTGCTCTATCTATAGGGTTCACATCAAAATCTTCAGACTAATTGGCCTCTTAAACGAGAGGAGATTGGGACTTTCCAAATTATGGGAAATTGAGACTGGGTAAGTCAGGAAAAGGACAAAGCCATAGTGGAAAGAATCCCCAAATCTGCATAAACCCTTCCACTAAATACTTGATTAACCCCTGAACTGTTCTTATGCGGACAAAACCCTTAAGAGTTCAAGGAAAACAGTATATGGAAGGTACAGGAGCTGAGAAAAGATTTCAATGGCTGCCCACCACAGCAAAGGCAGAATTTGGTATTTGGTTCCCTTAAAGTAAACATAGTTTAAAGAATACCTAGTGTCTTTTGCTGACGCCCCAAAGTACACAGCTTTAGGAGCAACAAATGTATTCTTGGACAATGGCTGCACTGTAGGATTATGGGCAAACTGAAAGACCCAACCTAACAAAACAAAACAAAAATAAAAACCCACAGGAGTCTAAGGTAACCTTCTGTAAGGTTACTGGCAGAAAAATAAGAGAAGCAAAGTTTCTGTAATACTCAGAAAAAAAAAATCCAAATATATCCAAATTATATCCAAAGTTTGTATGCAATACAAAGTTACCACCGTGTAGAGAAACAAGGAAATATGAATCATGGGCAAGGGAAATACCATTAGATAGGAAAATAAACCCACGAACTACAATGTTAAAAGTAGCACAAACCATGAACGTGATCTGCTAAATATAAGAGTTGATGCAAGAATATGGATAAAATGAGTAAGTAAATAGGAACTTTAAGGATATGTAAAAAGGAACAAAATAGGAAACATAGCACTGAAAACTAAAATAGAAATTTTTTAAATCACTAGATGAGATTAACACATCAAAGTCAACAAACAGAATAAAGGAAACCAATATAGGAAATAGAAAACTAACACATATTCAGTTAAGCCAAATTTGGCAAAGAAGAGCAGAAAAAAAGTTGTCAAAGGACAGAAAAAAAATTATACCACGCGAGAGTAATAATAAAACTATCGTGATTATATAAATTCAAAACAGAATTCAGGTTGAGGAGTATTACAAATAATTTCATAACATTAAACAGTCAATTAGTAAGAAGACATAACAAACTCAATGTGTGATGTAGACAAAATACAAATCTAAAACAAGAAAATAAATACATTTTTTTCTCATGAAAGAGGGAAGAAACTTCCCTTCTCCCCACTCTTAGAGCATTTACTTTGGAAAACTTGTAATTGTGGATTTATTTTCCCCTGCCCCTCCAAGATGCAGGTATATCTTTTGAAAAGATAAATAAAGCCTCTCGCCAGTGTCACAACCCAGAAATCTTTTCCTCAAGGAAAAGCTGTCTGGTAATATAATCACCAAGAAGAGCATATCCTTACTGCCCAGTCTCCTTGGAAGGAGAAGGGCCTGACTTGAGCTGGCTCCGAGTTTGAAACCTGCCACAGAGATGCAAGAAATTCATTTTCCTTTAGAAAAACGCAATTAGCAAACACAAGTGGCTAACCAATTACCAGATAAATTTAGGATGAAGTATGTGTGTCACACGTGTTTTCAAGTCCTCTTTCTTGAGTTCTCATTTATCTTGAAAACATGTATGAAATGGGTCATATCTGCCTGACTATATAAGAGAATAGATTTCTCTGTTTTTGTGATTTCTTTAGTTGATTGCCATCATACACATCACATTCTGGATTCATGCTTATTTAATACCAAAACCGTGTTTTCTTCATCTTCAACTCTTTTTTTTTTTTTTTTTTTTTTAATTTGAGAGACAGAATCTCAAGCAGTCTCCGTGCTCAGCACAGAGCCAATGCAGGGATTGATCCCACAACCCTGGGATCATGACCTGAGCCAAAATCAAGAGTCATAAGTTTAACCAACTGAGCCACCCAGGTACCCCTTCTTCCACTTTTGTGGAGAGATTTGCTAGATTGTCAAGAGATTTTGTTTCAAATTATGTTTTCCCAACTATATGTACAATAACAGAACTTTAAAATACATGAAGCAAAATTGGTAGGACTAAATGGAATAATAGTAAAATCTATCCTTATGTTTTGATTTTTTTAAACTTTCCTCCCTCAATGAGTGACAAAAAGTTGATAAATTATCAATAGATGCTATACCTGATTTAAAAAACACTATAAGACAAACTAGTAAAATACAAAATGCATGTAATTAATATAAATAAAATATAAATCAATTTTATAAAACATTATATTGAATAACTGCAGAGTACACATTTTTTTTCAAGTTCAACTAGGATATAAGACATACCATAAAATACTCTTGGTAAATCATTTCAAATATTGAAATATAAAATATGTTCTCTGACAAAATGTAATGAAATTGAAAATAATTAAGATTTCTAGAAAAGCCCAATATTTGGAAATTAAGCACCACACATCTAAATGAACCAAGGGTTGAAAAGGAAATCATATAATTTGTGGTTCTAAGAGATAAATGTAATATTTTATACTCATATTAGAAAAAAAATGTATTAAATTCATTGACTAAACATCAACTTTAAGAAACAAGGAAAAAAAGACAAAAGCAAAGCTAGTAGGAAAAGGTCATAATAATGAATGCCAAAATTAGTGAGTTGGGGATAGAAATAGAAAAAAAAGAACAAAACTGTAACCATCCTTTGAAAAGGGCAAGAAATTTCCAAACATGCTGTAGAATCATGAAAAAAAGGAATATAAATATGATAAAGAATGAGACAAAGGATAGCATTACAGACTCTAGAGATATTTAAAGGCTAATAAAGGATAATAAATGAATAAATATATAATAAAAAAATTATAATGAAATGGAAAAAATTCCTTCATATAGTGATTTAGGAAAATTAATGCAAGATTTAGAAAAATTGTTTCAGGGGTTCCTGGGTGGCTCAGTCGGTTGAGCATCTGACTCTTGATTTCTGCTCAGGTCATGATCTCAGGGTCATGAGAAGGAGCCCCATGTGGAGCTCTGCACTGAGTGTGGAGCCTGCATAATATTCTTTCTCTGCCCCTTCCTCACTCAAGTGTGTGCAGTCTCAAAATAAATAAATAAATAAATAAATAAATAAATAAATAAATAAATAAATATTGTTAGGCCTATTTGTCATCAAGCATCATTCTATGATCACAAAGGTTATTTGTACATTGATAAATACTATAATAGTAATAATAATTCTATAATATATTATAAATTTGTTGTTTTATTTAGTATGTTTTAGTAATTATCATCTATTTATATTTACTCCTTCCCAATTTATTTGCTATTTTATTAAAAGCTTTAAATTTGATTTCATAATGACAGAATCTGATTTAGAATTCAAATTTCTTTAAAGCTCTGACTGCTTAAGACACCTGACATTTCAAACCATCGCTTTCTACTCAGGCAGTCACTTGTTTAAAAAGATGTGTATTCATGCACATATGTGTGTACATATATTTTATACACATTAAATGTTGTAACATGTGGATGTGGCCTAATACAATTGGATTTCATATTATCTAGATAAAATAATCACATCACTGTAGTAGTTAACTATTGAAATTGTGATACTTAATATCCAAGTAAAACCTTACTCTTACATAGGTATTTTGTCACAATTTATTTTATTTTTTTAACATTTATTTATTTTTGAAAGAGAGAGAGACAGAGTGTGAGCCACGAACCACCAGAAAATGACCTGAGTCGAAGTCAAATGCTTAACCGACTGAGCCACCCAGGCACCCCTATGTTGTAATCTCTATTAAATATTGAACTATTAAGATTAAGAACAGAGTCACATGATATTCTATGGGCAAAGCTACTGATGCACTCTGAACAAATAAAAGCTGCATGAAATTCTGAATGAATAGGCTTTCTTCATATAAACTCATGTGAAAAAAATGAAATACTATAATGTCTCTTAATTGCTCACCACTTTTTACTGGCATGAAATTATACTGGCCCATCAGTGGAAAAGGCCAGCTTATTTATACAGTCACTAGCCTAGAAATTCACAAGTGGCAAAAATGACTGCCTGTAAGTGTCCTATGTTCTTTTGGAGGAGATACTGACTTCCAAAACTTCTTTCAACTAATCCAATTAGGATATAGTTTTTCACACACTATTTCTGTAACACATGTTAAAGAAAACGAAACCTCCAAACTCCTCGAATGAGTATAATCTTTAATGCATTATATACACAGTCTCTCTAAGCAGCTAATGAGTAGAGATTTTAAAAACTCAGAATCATCTGTTTAGTAAAGAAAACACATTTAAACCTAATTCTTGCCAATGAAAAACAAATCACATCGTGAGACAAAAATGTGATCCCCATGCTATTGATTACTTCAGAAACCCAATGAGCCCATATTCAGTAACTGGCTACAGCAGGAAATTCCACAATTTAACTGTTCACTCTCAAAACTTCAAATGATTTCTCTCATTACTTTCTAGAGAAACACGACTCAACAGTTAAGTGTCTAATTTCAGCTCAGGTCATGATCTCATGGTTCATGAGTTCGAGCACCACGCTGGGTTCTGTGCTGAAAGCTCAGAGCCTGGAGCCTGCTTCGGATTCTCTCTCTCTCACTCTCGCTCTCTCTCTGCCCCTCCCACCACTCACGCTTGTGCTCTCTCTCTCTCTCAAAAATAAACAAACATGAAAAAAGAAAAAGAAACAGAACTGAGTAATTACAGGATGGTCTTAAAAATCTCCTAATTACACATTTTATTTTCTAATAGTCCACATAAAGCATTAAGAGTTTCACAGTCAACGCACAAATAGGGTTACTAACATGCACTTTCAGTTTGAGTTAAACTGTAACAAAAATGAGCAGAAGTAGGTCTGCTTTTGATGGACAAAGGGATCTGCATTTTCAGATGTCAATATTTATGATATGTCTACTCTCAAAACCAGGGTGATGAGAAAAAAGATGCATTTATTACACAAGCCTGACACTGGTATGATTCACAATTTCAGACACTGCTCTTTGAAAAAGCACACATTTTTACAAACCCATATCTTATCATTCTTACTGCATATATTTATCAAGTATTGACAAGAGTTTAATTGAAAAATTTGGCAATTACTAATAAAGCTGCTATAAACGCCCATGTGCAGGATTTTGTGTGGGCATAAGTTTTCTACTCCTTTGAGTAAATACCAAGGAGTGTGACTGCTGGATCTTATGGTAAGAGTATGTTTAGTTTTTTGTAAGAAATCACAAACTGTCTTCCAAAGAGAACATACCATTTTGCATTCCCTCCAGCAACGAATGAGAGTGTATTTATTGTTCCCTGTCCTCCAGCACTTAGTATCCTTAGTGTTAGGGATTTTGGTGTTCTCATAGGTATGTAGTGGTATGTCTTTACTACTTTAATTTGCATTTCTTTCATGACATATGATATGGAGCATCTTTCCATATGCCTATTGGCCATCTACCTTTTCTGATGAGGTATTATGCCTCATATTTTAAATCAGATTATCTGGTTTTCTACCGGTGAGTTTTATGAGATCTTTATAAATTTTGGTAACACATAGCTATGGGACACTTAAAACATGGCTAGTCTGAATTAAAGTGTGTAGTAATTATAAAATAAGACACCAAAATCTGAAGGCATAGTATGGCAAAAAAAAAAATCTCACATTTTTTACATTTCTTGTATTTGAAATAATAATATTTGAGGGAATTGGTTAAATTAAGAACATTATTAAAATTAATCGTATTTTTTCTACTTCTTTTTAACGTGGCCGCTACGTTTTTTTTTCAATATATGAAGTTTATTGTCAAATTGGTTTCCATACAACACCCAGTGCTCATCCCAAAAGGTGCCCTCCTCAATACCCATCACCCACCCTCCCCTCCCTCCCACCCCCCATCAACCCTCAGTTTGTTCTCAGTTTTTAAGAGTCTCTTATGCTTTGGCTCTCTCCCACTCTAATCTCTTTTTTTTTTCTTCCCCTCCCCCATGGGTTTCTGTTAAGTTTCTCAGGATCCACATAAGAGTAAAACCATATGGTATCTGTCTTTCTCTGTATGGCTTATTTCACTTAGCATCACACTCTCCAGTTCCATCCATATTGCTACAAAGGGCCATATTTCATTCTTTCTCATTGCCACATAGTACTCCATTGTGTATATAAACCACAATCTCTTTGCCATTCATCAGCTGATGGACATTTAGGCTCTTTCCATAATTTGGCTACTGTTGAGACTGCTGCTATAAACATTGGGGTACAAGTGCCCCTATGCATCAGTACTCCTGTATCCCTTGGGTAAATTCCTAGCAGTGCTACTGCTGGGTCATAGGGTAGGTCTATTTTTAATTTTTTGAGGAACCTCCACACTGTTTTCCAGAGTGGCTGCACCAATTTGCATTCCCACCAACAGTGCAAGAGGGTTCCCGTTTCTCCACATCCTCTCCAGCATCTATAGTCTCCTGATTTGTTCATTTTGGCCCCTCTGACTGGCGTGAGGTGGTATCTGAGTGTGGTTTTGATTTGTATTTCCCTGATGAGGAGCGACGTTGAGCATCTTTTCATGTGCCTGTTGGCCATCCGGATGTCTTCTTTAGAGAAGTGTCTATTCATGTTTTCTGCCCATTTCTTCACTGGGTTACTTGTTTTTCAGGTGTGGAGTTTCATGGGCTCTATATAGATTTTGGATACTAGCCCTTTGTCCGATATGTCATTTGCAAATATCTTTTCCCATTCCGTTGGTTGCCTTTTAATTTTGTTGGTTGTTTCCTTTGTTGTGCAGAAGCTTTTTATCTTCATGAGGTCCCAGTAGTTCATTTTTGCTTTTAATTCCCTTGCCTTTGGGGATATGTCAAGTAAGAAATTGCTACGGCTGAGGTCAGAGAGGTCTTTTCCTGCTTTCTCCTCTAGGGTTTTGATGGTTTCCTGTCTCACATTCAGGTCCTTTATCCATTTTGACTTTATTTTTGTGAATGGTGTGAGAAAGTGGTCTAGTTTCAACCTTCTGCATGTTGCTGTCCAGTTCTCCCAGCACCATTTGTTAAAGAGACTGTCTTTTTTCCATTGGATGTTCTTTCCTGCTTTGTCAAAGATGAGTTGGCCATACGTTTGTGGGTCTAGTTCTGGGGTTTCTATTCTATTCCATTGGTCTATGTGTCTGTTTTTGTGCCAATACCATGCTGTCTTGATGATTACAGCTTTGTAGTAGAGGCTAAAGTCTGGGATTGTGATGCCTCCTGCTTTGGTCTTCTTCTTCAAAATTACTTTGGCTATTCGGGGCCTTTTGTGGTTCCATATGAATTTTAGGATGGCTTGTTCTAGTTTCGAGAAGAATGCTGGTGCAATTTTGATTGGGATTGCATTGAATGGGTAGATAGCTTTGGGTAATATTGACATTTTGACAATATTTATTCTTCCAATCCATGAGCACGGAATGTCTTTCATTTCTTTATATCTTCTTCAATTTCCTACATAAGCTTCCTATAGTTTTCAGCATACAGATCTTTTACATCTTTGGTTAGATTTATTCCTAGGTATTTTATGCTTCTTGGTGCAATTGTGAATGGGATCAGTTTCTTTATTTGTCTTTCTGTTGCTTCATTATTAGTGTATAAGAATGCAACTGATTTCTCTACATTGCTTTTGTATCCTGCGACTTTGCTGAATTCATGTATCAGTTCTAGCAGACTTCTGGTGGAGTCTATCGGATTTTCCATGTATAATATGTCATCTGCAAAAAGTGAAAGCTTAACTTCATCTTTGCCAATTTTGATGCCTTTGATTTCCTTTTGTTGTCTGATTGCTGATGCTAGAACTTCCAACACTATGTTAAACAACAGCAGTGAGAGTGGACATCCCTGTCATGTTCCTGATCTCAGGGAAAAAGCTCTCAGTTTTTCCCCATTGAGGATGATGTTAGCTGTGGGCTTTTCATAAATGGCTTTTATGATCTTTAAGTATGTTCCTTCTATCCCGACTTTCTCAAGGGTTTTTATTAAGAAAGGGTGCTGGATTTTGTCAAAGGCCTTTTCTGCATCGATTGACAGGATCATATGCTTTTTATCTTTTTTTTATTAATGTGATGTATCACGTTGATTGATTTGTGAATGTTGAACCCACCCTGCAGCCCAGGAATGAATCCCACTTGATCATGGTGAATAATTTTTTTTTATGCTGTTGAATTCGATTTGCTAGTATCTTATTGAGAATTTTTGCATCCATATTCATCAGGGATATTGGCCTGTAGTTCTCTTTTTTTACTGGGTCTCTGTCTGGTTTAGGAATCAAAGTAATACTTGCTTCATAGAATGAGTCTGGAAGTTTCCCTTCCCTTTCTATTTTTTGGAAAAGCTTGAGAGGAATAGGTATTATCTCTGCTTTAAACGTCTGGTAGAACTCCCCTGGGAAGCCATCTGGTCCTGGACTCTTATTTGTTGGGAGATTTTTGATGACTGATTCAATTTCTTCACTAGTTATGGGGTCTGTTCAAGCTTTGTATTTCCTCCTGATTGAGTTTTGGAAGCGTGTGGGTGTTTAGGAATTTGTCCATTTCTTCCAGGTTGTCCAGTTTGTTGGCATATAATTTTTCATAGTATTCCCTGATAATTGCTTGTATCTCTGAGGGATTGGTTGTAATAATTCCATTTTCATTCATGATTTTATCTATTTGGGTCATCTCCCTTTTCTTTTTGAGAAGCCTGGCTAGAGGTTTATCAATTTTGTTTATTTTTTCAAAACCAACTCTTGGTTTTGTTGATCTGCTCTACAGTTTTTTTAGATTCTATATTGTTTATTTCTGTCCTGATTTTTATTATTTCTCTTCTTCTGCTGGGTTTAGGCTGTCTTTGCTGTTCTGCTTCTATTTCCTTTAGGTGTGCTGTTAGATTTTGTATTTGGGATTTTTCTTGTTTCTTGAGATAGGCCTGGATTGCAATGTATTTTCATCTCAGCACTGCCTTCGCTGCGTCCCAAAGCATTTGGATTGTTGTATTTTCATTTTCATTTGTTTCCATATATTGTTTAATTTCTTCTCTAACTGCCTGGTTGACCCATTCATTCTTTAGTAGGGTGTTCTTTAACCTCCATCCTTTTGGAGGTTTTCCAGACTTTTTCTGTGGTTGATTTCAAGCTTCATAGCATTGTGGTCTGAAAGTATGCATGGTATAATTTCAATTCTTGTATACTTATGAAGGGCTGTTTTGTGACCCAGTATGTGATCTATCTTGGAGAATGTTCCATGTGCACTCGAGAAGAAAGTATATTCTGTTGCTTTGGGATGCAGAGTTCTAAATATATCTGTCAAGTCCATCTGATCCAATGTATCATTCAGGGCCCTTGTTTCTTTATTGACCGTGTGTCTAGATGATCTATCCATTTCTGTAAGTGGAGTGTTAAAGTCCCCTGCAATTACCACATTCTTATCAATAAGGTTGCTTATGTTTATGAGTAATTGTTTTATATTTTGGGGGCTCCAGTATTCAGTGCATAGACATTTATATTTGTTAGCTCTTCCTGATGGATAGACCCTGTGATTATTATATAATGCCCTTCTTCATCTCTTGTTACAGCCTTTAATTTAAAGTCTAGTTTGTCTGATATAAGTATGGCTACTCCAGCTTTCTTTGGACTTCCAGTGGCATGATAAATAGTTCTCCATCCCCTCACTCTCAATCTGAAAGTGTCCTCAGATCTAAAATGAGTCTCTTGTAGACAGCAAATAGATGGGTCTTGTTTTTTTATCCAATCTGATACCCTATGTCTTTTGGTTGGCACATTTAGTCCATTTACATTCAGTGTTATTATAAAAAGATACGGGTTTATAGTCATTGTGATATCCGTAGGTTTCATGCTTGTAGCGATGTCTCTGGTACTTTGTCTCACAGGATCCCCCTTAAGATCTCTTGTAGGGCTGGTTTAGTGGTGATGAATTCCTTCAGTTTTTGTTTGTTTGGGAAGACCTTTACCCCTCCTTCTATTCTAAATGACAGACTTGCTGGATAAAGGATTCTCGGCTGCATATTTTTTCTGTTCATCACATTGAACATCTCCTGCCATTCCTTTCTGGCCTGCCAAGTTTCAGTAGAGAGATTGGTCACAAGTATTATAGGTCTCCCTTTATATGTTAGAGCACCTTTATCTCTAGCTGCTTTCAGAATTTTCTTTTTATCCTTGTAATTTGTCAGTTTCACTATGATATGTCGTGCAGAAGATCGATTCAAGTTACATCTGAAGGGAGTTCTCTGTGCCTCTTGGATTTCAATGCCTTTTTCCTTCCCCAGTTCAGGGAAGTTCTCAGCTATGATTTCTTCAAGTACACCTTCAGCACCTTTCCCTCTCTCTTCCTCCTCTGGAATACCAATTATGCGTAGATTATTTCTCTTTAATTCATCACTAATTCTCTAATTTTCCCCTCATACTTCTGCATTTTTTCATCTCTCTTTTTCTCAGCTTCTTTTTCCATAACTTTATCTTCTAGTTCACCTATTCTCTCCTCTGCCTCTTCAATCCGAGCTGTAGTTGTCTCCATTTTATTTTGCAGCTCATTGATAGCATTTTTTAGCTCCTCCTGGCTGTTTCTTAGTCCCTTCATCTCTGTAGCAAGAGATTCTCTGCTGTCCTTTATACTGTTTTCAAGCCCAGCGATCAATTTTATGACTATTATTCTAAATTCACTTTCTGTGATATTGTTTAAATCCTTTTTGATCAGTTCGTTAGCTGTTGTTATTTCCTGGACGTTTTTCTGAGGGGAATTCTTCTGTTTAGTCATTTTGGATAGTCCCTGGAGTGGTGCAGGACTGCCGGGCACTTCCCCTGTGCTGTCTTGAATAACTTGCGTTGGTGGGTGGGGCCGCAGTCAGACCTGATGTCTGCCCCCAGCCCACGGCTGGGGCCACAGTCAGACTGGTGTGTGCCTTCTCTTTCCCTCTCCTAGGGGTGGGATTCACTGTGGGGTGGCGTGGCCCATCTGGGCTACTTGCACACTGCCATGCTTGTGGTGCTGGGGATCTGGCATATTAGCTGGGGTGGATTGGCAAGGTGCACAGGGGCGGGAGGGGCAGGCTCAGCTCACTTTTCCTTGGAGATCCGCTTTGGGAGGGGCCCTGCGGCACCAGGAGGGAGTCAGACCCGCTGGAGGGATGGATCCGCAGAAGCACAGCGTTGGGTGTTCATGCCGTGCAAGCAAGTTCCCTGGCAGAAACTGGTTCCCTTTGGGATTTTGGCTGGGGGATGTGCAAAGGAGATGGCGCTGGTGAGCGCCTTTGTTTCCCACCAAGCTGCGGTCTGTTGTCCGGGGCTCAACAACTCTCCCTCCCGTTGTCCTCCAGCCCTCCCGTTCTCTGAGCAGAGCTGTTAACTTATAACCTTCCAGATGTTAAGTCCTGCTTGCTGTTGGAACACACTCCATCTGGCCCCTCCGCTTTTGCAAGCCAGACTCGGGGCCTACGCTTGGCCGGAGGGCTGCCCCTCCGCCCCGGCTCCCTCCCGCCATTCCGTGTAGCGTGCACCGCCTCTCCTCCCTTCCTACCCTCTTCCGTGGGCCTCTCGTCTGCGCTTGGCTCCAGAGAATCTGCTCTGCTAAGTCTTCTGGTGGTTTTCTGGGTTATTTAGGCAGGTGTAGGTGGAATCTAAGTGATCAGCAGGACCTGGTGAGCCCAGCGTCCTCCTACGCCGCCATCTTCCCAAGATCCTCCCCGTTTTTCAAATTAAATATGTTGTTCACACATGTAATATGTTGAGGCACATATAATCTCTATTATGTTCTAATGACCATAATGTAACATTTATGCAGGATGTGATGTCTTACATAAAACATTTCCATCTTTGACACATATACACATTGTTAAAATCCAATTCCAGCTTGGTTAGTTTTAGGACTGCTTTCAAACAAACAAATAAAAAACTTGTAATTTAAGTCTGTCTTGTGGCCAACGCTGCATCTCACTTTCTTTGTTTATAGTGTTCTGGGAGAACTGTTAAACTAAAAATCCTATTTATATATCCTCACAAACTGAAAATTATGCATGAAAAAGTGTATGGTATTTTATGAAGAAAAATTTGCCGTAGTTTCTACTTTTGAATATAAAGCAACCAGATATAATTACATAATAAAATACATACCTATACATATTAAGTGAAAAAAATTAGTAAAGGAAGTCTAAGACACCAGTAATCTATTGAAGAAGCAATCACCAATCATATTTTACATACTTTCTATCATTTTTATTTTAAACTTTATAGTATAAAATGTAAAATTGAATGGTGCATATTTTCTAAGCACTAATCTTGAAAGCAACCAAGAAAAAAATCCCAAACTTGTTTTCAGAATTGATGTTTTCACTTGAAATAAACTAAGCGCCTGTCGTAATGCTTATTAGTAGAAAACTCCCTTTAAATTATTGCAGTTTAAAAAATCAACACCTTAGGTATTCTCTGAGATATGTTTTTATAAAGTTACAAAGATGTTATGGATTCAAATTGACTAAAAACACATTGATTTTAAGGAAATATCTTTACAACCCTATACTTTAAAAAACTTTTACTTAATGACAAGTTATTACTGAAATCCTGCCTAGGATCCCTGGTTTGTTCCTTAGCCAATTTTTGTTGACTTACAACCCACTTATGCTGGTAAAATCCATATTCAGCCTTGCATTTTTAAATCCTGCATAACATGTCTAATTTAAATAGAATTATTCATTTAAATGGATAGCATGTGTCTATTAACCCAGGTATATATTTTTGAAAACTTGTTGTCTTTTGGGAGGATTCCAACAGCTCTAATTCAATCACGTGGAAAGTACTGATACTGCTATTTATTGTTTAACTGTATGACTGCCAGAGCAGATTAACCACTACACATGTTTCATATGATCTGTCAGTTTACTGGAGACTTAAAAAGAAAAAGAGTCCACTGAATATTCTCCTAGATAAAATGTTATTTTGCACTTTAAGAATGAATGTCATAATATCCTGGGGCTACTCATCCATCTTTCATCAAGGAAAGTCAAGTCTATTTTTCTAACCACTGAATTTATTGAATCAGTAAAGTTCTTGGTACCGACTCAATCATGGTCATGGAAACTACTGCAAAGATTAATCATATATTCTTTATTTCCAAAGAACCAGTGATATAGGTAAGAAGTCACACCGGAAAGATTTATCTACAAGTGCATATTCCAATCACGAACAACTGGAAGAGACTTAAAAAGCATCACCATGTTTTATAAACCTCATTTCAAACAAAATGAATTGAGAGTGACCTAACAGAATAGCAGAGAGGCATTAAATGAACAAACTAGTATGAATAGCCACCAACTCTGATATTATTAAAGCTAATCTGATACATTTTTAAAGTGCTTTTATTTCATAAAAAAAGAATTGGCTTTATTTAGTATAATGAATGTTTCTTGAGTGTTTTCTGTAAATTCAATTTGCCATCAATATCGATCCCATTTACTGGCTGCCCCTAAATCACATGAATAGATGCAAAAAGATTTGGAATTGGATTGCATCAGTTTGCAAAGTGCACATAGTTCAAAGCAAGTTCTTTTCAAAGCCCTTCACTGACTCCTTGAAGCTCTTTCCAATTCTGAGACTTTCGAGCTTCAATGCTTTCTGATAGCTGACCCCCTTTCCATCAATTTTATATCACAAAAATTATAAATTACCTCGCATCAGACACAAATCTTTTACACTCTGTTTTTATTTGTATCACTCTTATATTCCGTGCTCCACAATATTTCATTCTCGCCCTCACAAATCAGAGTCAACCCTTTATGCACCAGCTTGCCCTTCATCTTTCAATTCTGCTCTCTTCTACAGCAAGTTAGGTGCCTGTACAAATGAGCTAAGTTTCCACCAATTTCTCTACTCCACACCTACTATAACTGCATCCTACAGATTTAAAGCAGGAAATCATATCTGCATGAGTTAAAATATTCAAAATGGGCTTATAGCACATGACCTCAAGGATTTGGTTTATGTGGTATTACTGGTCAGTGAGTAGGGACGGTCAATATTTTGCCTGGCCATGCGGCTAGTTATTTGGTCCAAAAAAGATCAGGTAAATAGAAAGTTCGCCCTAAGTGAAATTCATCCCTATTACCAGTGAAAATCTATGTATAAATTTAAAAACAATAGAACAAGAAGGGACCTTGGAACACAAGCACTCTAATTATCATGTTGTTTCAGTTTCTTCTACAGCGTCTCTATCAGCCGAATGTCAATCTGCTTGGATACTTCCACAGGAAGTGTACTCACTACAGCGCAAATCTGTTACAAAATCTCCAATCACCCAAGGGCCTAGGACAACTAAAATTTTACAAGAACTCCACGTTCCCCCCCACTAACCAGCCTCTTTATTCGCAAAAGCTAAACACAGCAAAATCCTCAAATAGTTTTTGACTATTTTAATGGTACAATGCCTTCAGAAAAAAATTTCTGTAAGTACGTTTCTAAAAATGGGGAAAGGGATCTTCATATATTCGAAGAAGGAGCATTTAATCACAGGTCAGAAGGATAGAAGGGAGATGACAAAAACAATGGTGAGAGAATGTCTGGTTCTAATTTAATAGCTG
Organism: Panthera tigris; assembly: GCF_018350195.1. Classification (NCBI taxonomy): domain Eukaryota; kingdom Metazoa; phylum Chordata; class Mammalia; order Carnivora; family Felidae; genus Panthera; species Panthera tigris. Next base: position 53,715,523 of record NC_056672.1, read on the forward strand.
CCATTGCTTCCCAGGTGGGAGAGGGAAGCTTGAGCTGCACATGTGTGTCTGAGGAGAAAACAGGGAAGGGGAGACATAACCATTTTTCTCACTAATCTTCCTGTTCTCATATGAAAAGATGCTCAAGACAAAGTCCTTAAAAATTAACATGTTCTCAGGTCCTCATGTAAGGTAAGGAGCTTGGAAGTCACCATTTCATCCCAACAACAAGCAAAAAGCTGAACAAACTAAAGAAAAATCAATACCTTTTTTTTTTTTTTTTTTTTTTTTTTTTTTGCATCTGGAAGAGAGGGAGATACAAGGCAAACCACCACCTCCAAGGTTGGAGAGAGAGGAGAAAACCAGAAGCCATGACTTACCAGGGCAGACAGTCCTGACTGGAGCTGCTACAGGAGCAAGTGCCGGGTAGGAAAACCAGAACTGGAATTGATTACTCGCCTGAGGCTAAGTGTAGACAACTCAGAGAGTTATGGAGTTCAGAGGAACCCAGGCATGAGACCCCCTCATGTTTTCTGAGGTTCATTTCCAGGAACTTCACAAGGCTCTCAGAGTGAGTATCAGAGAAAAACCCCTTAAAGCATCTGGTGCGGGGGGAGGGGAAAGTAACTACTCCGTAATACACCGGTGCACCCTGCTCTTCACAAGACAAGCCCTCAGGAGAAACTAGTTAGGGAGAGCCCCACCTGCTGGGGTGTAATCAGAGCCTAACTGACCCAGGGAAAGAGAAATCCCCAACAAGGGTCAGCTGTAGTCTTCCATGTGAGGGAAGAACTTCAGCTCACAACAGCCATCCTATCTTAAGCGGGGAGAAATAAAAGACTGGAAAACACTCGTGAAGTTTACCATCCAGAAACATCGGCTCACGAAAAGACTGAGGCCAAATCATAGAACATTACCCATTCCCATCACTCAACACCACATTACTACAGGCCTATTTATAGCAGTTCCTTTTACCCAGTAGATCACGTGTGGCTCTCAGGAAGAAATTACAAGTCACCTGAAGAGGCAAAAAGCTCAATTTGGAGACATAGATCAAACATCAGAACCAGAGTCAGATACAGCCCAGATACTGAAATCTTCAGACCAGTATTTAAAACAACTGTGATTAATATGCTAAGGGCTCCAATGGATAGACAGCATGCAAGAATAGATGGGCAATGTAAACGGAAAGAGGGAAGGTCTGAGGAAAAAACCAAATAGATTGCTAGAGATCAAAAAGCACTGTGACCGAAATGAAGAACTGTGAAGAAAGTCTTTCATAGGCTTATTAGTAGACTGGACACAGCTGAGGAAAGGATATCTGTTGAGGATATAGCAATATAGCAACCTCCAAAACTGAAAACAATGGAATATTACTCAACCATAAAAAATGAGATCTTGCCATTTGTGACAGCAAGAACGGTCCTAGAGCATATGTGTTAAGTGGCATAAGTCAGACAGAAAGACAAATACCATAAGATTTCCCTTATATGTGAAATTTTTAAAAAATGAATAAACAAACAAACAACAATAATAAAAACAGGAACAGACTCATAAATACACAAACTGGTGGTTGCCAGGGGAGAGGGTGGGTAAAATAGGTGAAGGGGATTAAGAGGTACAAACTACCAGTCATAAAATAAATAAGGCATGGAGATAAAAAATACAGCATAGGAAATATAGTTAATAATACTGTAATAGCATTACATGGTGAGAGATGGTGATTACACATACCACGGTTATCACTGAGGAATGTTCAGATTTGTCAACTTACCAAAAAAAAGGGAGAAATAGACTTTCTCAGAAAAATAAAAATTGAAGGGGTCCGTGGCTAGTAAACCAGACTTGCAAGAAATGTTAAGAGAAGATCTTTAGAGAGAAAGAAATCAGCTCAGACTCAGATCTACACGAAGTATGGAAGAGCATCAAAGAAGGAATAAGTAGAGGCAAAATAAGAACTTTCATTTTTCTCTTATTTGTAATTGGTCTAACAGACAATAGTTTGTTCAAAATAATAAGGGCAACAATGTATTTAATAATGCATGCTTACTACACATCACACACACACACACACACACACACACCCCTATATATGTGTGTAAACGTGTGTATATCAGTATGTCTTGATTACAGTAGCTTTTGAAGTTTCGAAGTTGGGTAGTTTCGGTCCTCCATCTTTGGAGGTTCTGTTCCTTCAATACTGTGTTGACTCTTCTGGATCTTTTGCCTTTCCATATAAACTTTAGAATTAGATCGTCCAGAGTGAAGAGTAATGTAAACTATGGATTTGGGGTGATTACGATATGTCAACACAAGTTTATAGTTGTAACAAATGTACCACCCTGGTGGGAGGTGTTAATAATGAAGGAGTCTATATACAGGTGTGTGGTATTTGGGGGTATATGGGAAATCTTTATACCTTACTTTCCATTTTTCTATGAAAAACTCATTTAAAAAATAAAGTCTGAAAAAAGTAGCTAAGTTAAAATGAGGCTGTTAGGGTGAGCCCTAACCCAGTCTGACCGGTGTCCATGTAAGAAGCAGAAATTCGGATACATGAGGAGACACCAAGATGAACACTCACAAAGAAAATATCAGGTAAAGACAAAGGGAGAAGACAACTATCTGCAAGCCAAGGAGAAAGGCCATAAGAATGAAATGAACTCAGCTGACACCTGCATGTCAGACTTCTGGCCTCCAGAACTGTGAGAAAATAAATTTCTTATTTAAGCCACTCAGTCTGTAGTATTTTGTTATGGCAGCCATAGAAGACAAATACAAAACTCAAGATACGGTATAATGATATGGCACTCTACTTTTGTAGACTTGCCCCCAAAATGGGTAGCCACAGTTTATGAGAAAAACATTAGAAAATTCTCATAGCAAATTCTACAAAATATCTGACCAATAATCCTAAAAATGATCAAGTTTATCAAAAAAAGGAAAGCCTATGAAATCTTCACAGCCAAGAGGAGCCTAGGGAAACACGATGACTAAATTTATCCTGAATGGGATACTGAAACATAAAAAGATGTTAGGTTAAAAAAAAATGCTATAGAAATCTGAATAAATGTGGACTTTAGCTAATTATATCAATATTCGTTCATCATTTGTAACAAATATACCATACTTGCATACATGTCTATAAAGAGAAAAAAGACTGCAGAGTATATAAGAACTATCATCACAATTTTTTAAATCTAAAATGATTAAAAAAATTTTTTAATTTGTAAAAAGAAGGAATAGGGACTGGTTTAGATGAAGCATCCAAATGCAATGAATGAACCATGATTGGATCATGAATTAAAAAGAAACCTCAAAAAAACTGCTTTTTATTTAACAAGGTGCAATTTAAGTATGATGTATACTGTATATCAAGTGATATTTTTAAAGTATTATTATTTTGTCCTTAGGTGAGATGATAGTTCTGTGGAAGATACATAGCTCTGGGGTGATGTAGAAGAATATCCTATTAGAAGATACATACTGCAGTGTTTAGGGTAAAAGTGATGCTCCCAAACTTGCAAATGGTTTGAAAATGTTTGCAAAAATACATATTGAATTATACACGCATGGCAAAGTATAATTAATTGCTAAATTTGGGTGAAGGAAAAATGGGTATTCACTGTACTTGTCTTGCAACTTTACTATGGATTGCAAAATCTGGAAAACTTTTTTAAAAAAAATTACATCAAACAGATTTATTCTGAGAGTTGAAGATCTTTTAGCGTTTTACTTTTTACTAAATGACAGTGTGTTAATGTCTAAATAAAGTTGGGACTATTTGACTCTCTACCTCGATTTCAGTTGCTGTGCTTCCATTCTCTGAGTCATGCCAAGTGTCTGCAGTCCTCCATGTCCTAGGAAGAGGTTTGACATTAAGTGATTTAATTTGATGCCCCCCTGCAGATTTGAAAGAGCTCGCTGAACAACGCATCAGAGCACCTGAGATCAACTTTGGGGACCGAAGCAGTGGGAATTTAACAAGTTACCTGGTCACTCTGGGTTGTGGGCTGGAAGCAGATGGTGTTATCTTCCTCGCCCACTTTGCATATGGCAAAAACAGTTTGCAAAAAAACAAGTTCTAAATAAGTGTACTCATCATTTTCAGAATAGCCCAGATAAAGAAGTAAACTGAGGCAAGCTCAAAATTGTCAAAACCAGAAGAGTTTATTTGGGAATGGCAAGAAATTGCAATTTGGGACCCACAAACTGTAGCAAGCTACACGTGAGTCCACGATTGGATAATGTTATGGAAACAATGGGATTTCCTTTTCCACTGAGACAGATTTTTAAATGATCCTTATGTTCAAAATCTGTGAGACGCTTTAGTCCTGCCAGCAGATCTGAGGTTTGGTAAATGGAATTCTTACAATTGCCCCCTCTAATAGACGTTAAGTATATTCTATTCATGGTTTACATGTTTTCACATTGGACTGAAGCTTTCCCATGGAAGCAAGCATCTGCCCGTCCTGTAGCTAAAATCCTATGAGAAAAGATTATTCCCACGCAGGGAACAGTCCTTGAACTTTATGGTAATTGGGAAACCCACTTCACTGGTCAAATACTTGGACAAGTCTGCACCGTCTGGCCAGCTCTTCAGCATTTTCATTGTGTTGCCATCCTAGGTCTTACGGACTGGTGGAATGTACAAGTGGAATTATTAAAACTCATTTAGCTAACTTAGTTGGAACACTTCAAATACCCTGGCCAAAGGCACTACCATTGGTTCTTGTAAATCTTAGATCTACTTTCTTTGGGATACATAAATTTCACCTTTTGAAATAATTACATGATGCCCACGCACTTAGCCTGTGCTTCTTTTGACCCACAGCTAATAAAAAGGGATACCCTTCAATTTTGCTAAGCCCTGATCAAATCAATAGAAAACAATTAAGCTCTGGTAGAACAATCTTTCCACGGTATACTCCTGGGGACAAAGACATCAAGCATCACACCTTACAGCCAGGAGAGTTCATCTATTAGAAAAGACATCTCCAAACACACTCTCTTCAACATCACTGGAAACGCCCCTATCATGTGTCATTAACCCATGTGCTGCAAAACTTGAAGGAATAGCATCCTTGATTCATGTGTATCTAAGGATCTTTCTCCTATTGATTTAGAATGACTTGTTGGACTTGGGAAGGTTATGGCAAAAATTAACGAACAACAGCTGAATGACATAACTAATCAGTGATGTTTTCTTTGATCCAAAGGGAGAAATGTGAAAGAATTGCAATCTAAAACCGAACCAGAGGATCTAAAATGGAAAATCTCATATATGTTCCCTCAGGAAAACTGAACTTAAGAACTGAGAGACTGATTTCCTATGAATGCCTGATATGCAGAAGACTGATAATATTGGAATTCTCTTAAGTGATAGGAAGTTGGTCAGGGGTTGCCTTATATTAACCCTGGGAAGCTTTGCATATGGTATCCAGAGACATGAACAAGAAATGACCCAGGTTGGGCTGGTCTCGCAAAACAAACTGAGTTGAGCTTTGTTTGTATGACTGGACCAGTTCTGTCTGCTCAGGGAGTTTTCAAAGCTGGTCTCACTTGCTTTTGATTTTCACAGACTCTAACTGAGCTTCCCTCTTTACATTCCCTGCTCATAAATACAGTCTATCCCAAACCCTCAACGGACTCGCCTGTAACTTTCTACAGTTTGCATGTCCTGAATTCCGATTCCTCTGCTATTCCTGAATAAACTGTTTTTGACGATTTTGAGCTTGCTTTAGTTTACACCTCTTTATTTTGGTCGACAGCCCTTTCTATATATCACTTTCGTTATCCAAAAAAATATGTTAATTCTGCCAGCATTAGAATATCCAGAGGGGCAAAAGGAAATGGAAATTTCAAAATAGCTTAAAGCTTAACTCTGCTATCGAGGTTGCTTTTAGTCCTTTGAGAAACTTTCATATGAAAATGCACAGCCACTTTAAAGGAAAAAAAAACAAAAAACAAAAAAAACAGCGTAATAGGAAAGAGATTCTTTTCGTTTATCAAGTACCCAGTACTCAGGAAGTATTTGTAATGAACACTCAGCTTTTTTCGGAAATTTCACTAAACAATGAATTGTTAACGTCTTTCTAGGTCTAGCCAAAAAATCACTTTTAACGGTACACTGCATGGAAGTGTCTTTTCACCCTTCTATGTATTTCCTTACACTAAATTTATCTTGTGTCTTCTTACATATTTAAAATCTATCCAGGAAAATCTCAAATATTACCACTATTAGTGAACATGCAATAAATAATTAGAATTTGACTTATTTAGGCTGATTTCTCAAAGTTAAATCTCCTTACATCAATCCTATTAAAGACTAATCCTATTGATGTAAACTTTTATACCTAACTTCCCAGCTTCTAAGAACGTTACAACTGAAGCTCACATTGAAACTATACATGTCACATTCCTAGGTGTTTTTCCCACTGCGCACTGGAAGGCTATTCATGCCCCACTCTGCCTCTTCTTTACTGAAGCAGGTAATTTGCAGCTTGATGCTTCCTCTTTCAGACTCCTTATTTCAGATACATTCCAGGGTTTCAATATTTCATACAGTATGGCATTCTCCTAAGTGTTTTCAAAATTCTGAAGAACAACATTCCAGCCTGATCTCGCTTGTGAGAGACTCTTAAATCCTTGTTCTAGTGGATATTCCTTTTGAAGTTTTCTATTCTGGCATATTCTATGATGGCATATTATATTGTTTTAAATTTTTCTGTTTTCTTCTTTCTGCATTAATAATGTAACTTTAATGATCTTTGAAGCAGCAAAGTCATTCAAGATTCCTTGACATCTGAGTTGTTATTTTTTTTTTTTAATTCATCTGACAGCTTGCTGTCTGGTTCATTGTTATATTTAGACACTTCTTATTTTTTTCTCAATATATCTGTATGTACTTTCCTTTCCTTTTTGCATCCTTCTATCCCAGAACTACTTTTTTTTTTCCTCATAAGGATGTAAATAAACTAGGGGTGCCTTGGTGGCTCAGTGTGTTAAGCGTCCCCCTTCAACTCAGGTCATGATCTCGTGGTTCATGAGTTCGAGCCCCGCGTAGGGTTCTGTGCTGACAGCTCAGAGCCTGCAGCCCGCTTTGGATTCTGTGTCTCCCTTTCTCTCTGCCCCTCCCCCACTCATACTTTGTCTCTCTCTCAAGAATAAATAAACATTAAGAAAAATTTTTTTAAAAGAATGTAAATAGACTATATCTATCTGTGGCAGATTGGTGAAGTGCTCACAACTCCATTTCATTTTATTGGTTCCAATGGAACACTTGTATTTTTCAGCTTTGCGTGTAGTACGTTTGGGACATAAGTCATGTATTTTCTTTTGCATTGCCAGGGTTTTCAAGACAGGAAGATCTGAGTGTGAATCTAGCTCTGCCGCTTGTGAATTGAGTTATTCATTTTTTAAAAAATAAATTTTCCATACAACTTGTATCATTTGACCTGACGATGGAAGGGGGTGTCTTCTTATGCTCATTTGTACTTGCGAAACATTTTCCCTTTCTTTGTAAAATTCTTCAGCTTTGATTTTCACTTCATCAGGTTATACCAGATGCTACTTCTCTCTTGTCTGGCCATCTAAATACCCCAAGAACACTCCATTTTATTCCTTAAAGGTTTTAGCACCTGGGTCATTCTCAATCTTTCTAAAACTACTAGCTTCATCCTTGGTGATTTTAATCTCCACTTTGATGTTCCTTCCAATACACTAACCTTTAATTTTTTTTAACTCTTCTCCTCCAATGATTCTGACTTCCACCCTCTATTAGCCACTCTCAGCTGTGGTCACATTTCACCTTTAAATCACTAGCAAAACCACTAATTTGTCAATATACTCACCCATGAATTATATTCTTGTACTAATACCTCCCATCGTATTAGCTTACTTCCACTAGCACTCTAACAGAAATCATTCATCACCATTTAGACTAACACTGTATTGACCGTATCATATATTTAACGTTTCTCCTCACCTTCCTCATAGCTTTACTTTCCTCCTTAAACTGTTTAAAATCCACTGTCCACAACTAAATTACTTTCTTCCACATGTACTCAACTTTCATGTCCCAAGATTGCTTCTTCACACTAAACCTTATTAAAAACAGTTCCCCACATCTTCTGCATCTACCTTAACAGCTGAAGATAAGTAGAGAATAAGCCAGTATCATGTTGATTGGCCCTGTTTTCAACTTATAACAAACAATCCCAAGGAGGCCTTAATTCTGCAAAGAATTTATAATGCATTTCCCACTAGTGGGAGGATATGATCATTTCAGTCATGGATGACTATTTCATAGAGGCTGTATAATGTAGTTGCTAATATCCCAGATGTCTATTTGACATCTTTACTGGAATCTTGAATATTCAGTTTGAACTTGTCATCTATAAAAATGAACTCATCATCTTTCCTCCAGATAGGTCCCTGTCTTCACATCTCATTTAGGGCCTACATGATCTGCCCATCCTCCTGATACTGAACACATTCCCTCCACATGTTCTCTCTCCTCCAGCTTTATTGCTTTTTACAAATATCTTACTGATTTTCTGCCTGTTTGATTAACCAGTTGTCAATTTATCAATTTATCGCATTGTGGCCTCCAATTATGAAAATGGAATTATCTATTTCTTATCAGATTTCTAAGCAGATTTCACCTGAACATCACTCTCAATCAAGTTGGTGAAATTAACATTTATAGACTTAACCCCCAAACACTAAAACACACATTGTTTTCAGATCACAATGATCTTTACCAATACAGATCACATTATGGGCCATAAGGATGCATTAACAAGATTACAAGTAAAGAAATCATACAAAGTATATTCTCAGGCACTTAAATTACATTAAATATCAATAACAGAATTATAGGTAAGAAATCTCCAAATACTTTGAGATTCAACAAAGTACTTCTAGATAACATATGGGTCAAAAAATAAAATTCAAGATACATTTAAATTATTTCCAAAGAGATGAAAATAAAAATGCAACTTATCAAAATTTGTGATTTGTAGCCAAAATAAAGTGTACATAGAGATTTATAGCTTTTAATGGATCCCTTAGAAAAGAAGGGTGATTAAAAGCAATAATCTAAGATTTCACTTTAGGAAAGTAGAGAAAGAAGGTCAATGTAACCTTAAAGCAAACAGAAGAAAGGAAACAAAAATTATAGGAGAAAACAACAAAATTGAAAACAGAAAATCAATGAAAATGAGAGCAAACCACCAAAACTCATACAAGGTGAAGTAGATAATCTGGAGAGGCCTTGTAACTATCTAAAAAGCCGAATCAAAAATTAATAACATTCCAAAAACAAAAACAAAATATCATACTAAGATGGTTTCAGTAGTGATTTCTATAGAAAATTTAAGGACAAAATGATACCAATTATCTATAATCTCATCCAAAACACATAAGAAGAGGGGATAATTCCCAACTCATTCTATAACACCAGCATTACCTAATATCAAAGCAGATAAAGTCACTGCAAGAAAAAAATCTATAGACCAATATCTCTTATAAACATGGATGAAAAAATCCTCAAAATATATTGGGAATTGAATTCAACAACATATTAAAATTACTACGCATATAACCAAGTGAGACTTATTCCAACTATGCCATGCTGAATTAACATTCAAAAATCAATAAATGTAATCCACCATATCAACAAACTAAAGAAGAGAAATAATGTGATTATATAAATTGATGCTGAAAAGCATTTGACAACACTCAACACCCATTTAGTGATAAAATCTTTCAGAAACTAGGAATAGAGGGATACTCTCTCAATTTGATAAGGAACACCTTTAAAATTACAGCTAACATCGTACTTGGGTTAGCGTGCACACATAATTTTCTCAGCTCTGATAGCTGAAAGGGCCTAAAAGAAATGATACCCAGTAACAATGAGCACACCTAGTGCCCAAATTTGGTTTCTAATACTATTCTCCAATAAAAGGAACAAAGTCTTCAAGGAGAAAGTACTGATTCTAGGAGTGGGGCAGTAAATATACAAAATGACCAAGGTACATCTCATAGCACCAAAATATAATGAAGTGCTAACATACATAGCTAGATAGGGATATGGCAAAGGGGCACAAAATCCAACTGAAAGAACTCCTAATAGCCAAAGTGGAACAACTGAGTAACAAAGTGAATAAGGTAGTGTTGGATTATGACCCAAAGTCTATAAGAAATATCTATGAGTCTATATTAATATAATAAATGGGGCTAAGGAGGAGCAATTCATATGCAGAAGAATTGCAAATAATTTCTGTAGATACTCTGAGCTCCACATAGAAACTTCCTTCCAAAGAGCATTGCATGGCATATCTTTATAGTGGGGAAACCTGGCAAACACTACCTCAGCCAGATGATCCATATGAATGCCAATATGAATTAGTCATGTTAATAGCATATACCTTGATACGATGCGATGAAAATACTAATTTATGTCTGTGAACTTCCTCCCCCAAACCCCAAAACCCCATCTAATGATAAGACAATTACTAATAGAAGGGCCTCCCAAAATATATCTGATCAACATACCTCAAAATTGTCAAGGTTATCAAAGAAGAACTTGAGGGGACACACAACAAAATATAATGAGATATTGCAGATAGGATCCTGGCTTAAAACAAACAAACAAACAAAGAAACAAACAAACAAAAAACAACTATGTAAGTACAAATAAACTATGGATTTAATTCATTATATCAGTATTGGTTACAGAAATTTAATGATGTATGATACTAATATAAATTACTAATAACAGTAATTAAACTGAGTGTGGAGTATATGGGAAATCTCTCTACTATCTTTACAATTGTTTTATAACTCGAAAACTCTTATTTAAAAAAAAAAAGTAGTTTAAAAAAATTGCATACTGCAGGATCCAAGAAATAGTGCCTAAGGGTCACTGGACCTATATCTGTTTGTAGCCAACACTCATAATGAAGTTTCCTTATCTTTTGAAAAGAATTTTGGTAGTGAATATAAGCTTAAGATCAATGTCCAAACTTAACAATTAAACTTAAAACTATAGTGGCCTGGAGTAACTCTAAACAGTATTAACCAATATTCAATTTGTTTAAATTAAAATAAATCACTCTATTATCAACCACAAGAGCCTAGAGAACATTTGCATTGATATAGACACGACCTAATTTTCGAATATCATCATATCTTACATATGTTACATATAACAGGGAGGCATTCTGAATAATTTCTCAAGGAATAGTTTCCAGCACTATAATTCACCCTGGGTGATATTATTAATATATTTATTACATGCTAGTGCTCATACTACTAGGTAGTAAATATGTAATGGCAAAAATGGATGCTAGAAAATATCCTCGAAGCAAGAGATATGCAAACTGTTGTCAAGAGAGGATTCAAGTCCAGGGGCATAAAAACTGCAAGAGGATTCAAGAAAAAGAATCAACTTAAGACAAGACAGACAACAAAGGAGATAAAGAGAAGTTAAATACAAGATCACAGAGTGGTTGGTATTAGGTAGTTCAATATAGCATCTAAATTCAGACAAATATATATATAGAAATGAACAAAGCAGTTTCCTTGATCTAGACTTCAAGTGAAAATTATTATAGGAATGTATATTTGTCTAAAAATAACATCAAAAGGATCATTTCAGGTATCAGGAATAGTAGAGGTAGTTGTTTTTACATTTTCAAGAAAAACCAAAAATTGCTAAGTACAATTCTGACAGATGATCATATATGGAGATAGTAAAGAACCAGTGAATTTAAACATGAGAAATAGCCCTGAATGCTCTCAAACTCTGAATGTCTATATGTAATCACAGAAAGCAATGATTCCATGATCAAAAAGATATATGGCAGCTACACAGACATTAGCACTAAAATTAATGAAGCAATATTCATAATCCAAAGTTTGAAAAAATATTTGCAACAATTTGAATTATGCCAACAATAATATCATCTTCCTAACTTATTATTAAATTCTGGGATAAAATCCAACATAAATGTTTTGATGAGCCAATATATTTACAGAAGAATCATTTTTGTGTGTTTCACTCACATTTAATTAATGTTCTAAAAATATTACTTCAATGTGATTTGTAGAGATATAGGTGTAAATACAGACATCAATTTATACCCAATGGATTTTCAGACCAAGTAGGGTTTATAATGGTGTGGTGCAAAGGCTGATGTTATTGCTTCTTATATCCATGGGCACAGGTAAAAATGTTTAAATGTAGCTCTAAATGCTCTAATTTGATTCTTAGCTTTTTTGCGTCTCTGACAAATATCAGAGTGTGATGGAACTAACATACCCACAGCACACACTCTGAGCAATCTAGGTTCTTACTCTGTTATATAAACATTCAGTATCAATTTGTGTAAAACATTAAAAGTCCACTTCCTCTAACCAAATTAATACTGAATTTTCCTTCCAGAAATATATTATGATGGCTCTTAATCTTCTACATGCCATTGAGAAAATATATATTTTCCATGTGTCTTAGACTCATATGTAATAGACTCAATACCAACCTCACAGCATTATTAGTAAATAAAGACAATGCATGTGAAAGATTTAAGAGTGTCTGGCTCATGGCAATTTCAATAATTATTAGCTACTGTTGTCATTTTTATTAATCTATTAGCATAAACTGGTCTTCGAATGTTGTAGTCTTTGCGTCTTTGCCCACATAGTGCCACAAAAGAGAATCCTTTTCTCTTTTGTGAGAATCCATTCCTTCCTGCCAATCCAAATTTTATACTTCCTTTAGAAACTGGTTGAATCCCCATCGGCACTCCTGCCAGTGGTTCTCTAACTCACATCACTTAGCACCTGGACTATTCTTCTGTCAACTCCGTATCCTCTTACCGCATTCCTGTTACTAGTGCCTTTGTTCATGACTGTAAATCTTAATGAACTGTGTTTTATTTTACTTATTGAACTTTAAATCTGTTCATTTGAGTCCCCTCTCATTTTTCTTGCCTCTACTCTCCTCAGTTCTCCCAAAATTGAACTAACTTCTCTATCCACCCAAGGCTTCACTACCAGTAATGAACCAAGGTAGCAAAACATATCAGGCAATATTACATAACCCCCTGCCCATCGTTCTCCTACACATACATGTACTTATATACACACGTACTGTGTGTGTGGATGAGGTATCTTAGTTTGGGTACCCCAGAAGCAGACAAGGGTTCATGTGTCAGAGATTTAGTAAGAATGTGCTCTCAGGTGAAATGTATAAAAGAGTGGTAACCTTATAACTTAGTTAACTGGAAAATAAATAACCCACTTTAAATGGGCAAAAGTTCTGAATAGACATAACAAAGAAATATGACAGTAGCCAACTGATAAAAGAAAAGATGCTCAGCATTATATTTACAAGAATTTAAATTAAAACCATAATGATGTACCACTTTATATTCACTAGATTGACACGCAAGAAGAGAGGGGTAAGTGTGCAGAAGAACTGATATCCTCATACATTGCAAGAAGACGAGTTAAATGAGAAGCTTCCTATGTGAAACAGTTTGGTACTTTCCCAAAAATTTTAAGTAAGTTTACTACCTGACCCAGCAATACCACTCCTAGGAATTTAAGCAAAAGAATGAAAACACGGGACCACACAAAGACTTACATGTAATGTTTATAGAAGACATATATGTAATGTTTATAATACCTCCAAACTGAAAACAACCAAATGTCTATAAACCAGTGAGTGAATAGTAAACTGTACAGTATCCATTCAGTGGAATACTATTCAGCAATATAAAGGAGCAAAGAACTGATACCTGCCATGTGGATGATGCTTATAGTATTATATAATTCAGGCACACACACACACACACACACACAAAGCCTCCCACATATTTTGATTCCATATCTATGAATTGTTCATAAAAAGAAAGAAAGTACAGCAGTGGTTGCTTGGAACTAGGGTTGGGAGGGAATGTAGAATGACTAGAAAGATAAACAAAACCCTTTTGGAGTGCAGAAAACATTCTAAAATTGGATAGTTGCGACAGTCCTCTAACCCTGTAAATTTATGAAAAATTAAAAAGTACAGTTGAAAATATGTAAATTTTATGGGGTGTAAATTATTTTTGCATAAAGGTGTTTAAAAAAATTGAAGTTTGGGGGCAACTGGGTGGCTGTCGGTTAAGCATCCGACTTTAGCTCAGGTCATGATCTTGCAGTCTGTGACTGAGCCCCGCATCTGGCTCTGTGCTGACAGCTCAGAGCCTGGAGCCTGCTTCAGATTCTGTGTCTTCCTCTCTCTCTGCCCCTCCCCTAATCGTTCTCTCTCTCTCTCTCTCTCTCTCTGCCCCTCCCCTAATCATTCTCTCTCTCTCTCTCTCTGAAAAATAAATACACATTAAAAAAATGTTTTTTAAATTGAAGTTTGTGGAGACCTCTCCCTATTTCACTGGTTGTTACTAGTTACCTGCTGATAAGGGGCTCCTCATTTTGGAAGTGAATTTCCACTGGCAAATTCTGTGTTCCCGTGATTTCTAGATTGTTAAAGATCCTTTGTCTCTTCACTCCACCATCTATGCACTGCTGGTAAACCTGGGTTGTTTCTTTTTTGAGTCTAGTGTCTACATGGTTTCACCATGCCATTCATCTTGTGTTTCTTGGAGATTCCTTATCATACGGTTTTATTAATGATGTTATCCATGTAATATTTATTTATTTTGTTTTCCCTGCTTGTTTTTCCTGGAGAATTTGGAGAATAGCATAATTTAAAACTGCGTGCTATCATTATCCTTCCCTGTAAAGAAATCTGAATTATCTTTTAAGCCATAAAACAAAAAAATAGTATCAAAAACAAGAGATGATAAACATGATAGCATTCATAGTGCTAGCCAAGCATACCACAGAAGAGATAAACAATGCACAGTGTTGTTGCAAATGTCAAGGGAAGGAATCAGAAACTAGTTACACAAATATTTACAACATAGTCCCACAGTGCCTTTATGGAAACACTGATAGACGTACAATTCATACTGTACCAGCCCTCACTTCAACTGCCTGTTTTATACATTTTCAGCACCCAATATAGAATCCACCTTTCTTTTTTGTCTCCCCAAAGAAAACCTCCCTTGAACCACAAATTCTGAGTTAGCTATACCTCCATTTGCAGAATTCCCTTTTAAATTTATCAGATTTATTATATAAGTGGTTGTTTACTTATTTGTTTCCCCCTCTAAAGTGTGAGTGATTAGAAGCTAGTGGCTGTGTTAATCTTATTTATCTTAAACCCAGCAGCTCAACATATGTTTATTGAATTAATTAGCCATCTAATCATTCCTTCATTACTGAGTCTCGATGTACGTAAACCTTCATATTTCTTCATTTTAGCTCTATTTTCTATGGTTATATTGATTCTTAACATGTCGGCAGTTCACATATTTGCCTTGAAATTTTATTTAAACTTCTGATTTTTATTTTCCAACCAAAATTTCTATATTTTCTTCCTGCTTTGAATGTCCATGGCATGTTGTTTAGATCTGTCTCGTGATAATTCTTTCATCCCATTTTGTGCAATAGTTGTCTTTGTATCTCATCCTAGCTACTAAAATTTAAACCATCTGTGGAAACAACTGGGACTTTCTAACTTATTTTTCTTTGCTAGATTTTGCATACAATAACTCTACACTATGTGTCTGATTAATTTAGAATAATTTAACTTTATTGAGGATATAACATTACTAAGCATGTGTTAAACATGAGATACAGTATGTGCATTCTATCAATTGCTTGATCTGACTGACAAAATATGAGGAAGCCACTGGATTATTGTTCAAAGCCTGTCTTCTTCTAATAGATGAATCAGAAACCATATTATGAAATAAGCATAGGTAAGAACTGCTACTTTCTTACATCTATTTATTTGTAATGCAGAGATATCTGATCTACATTCGATGTCTTGAAAAAGCAGAGTATGATCAGTAAGGCAGCAAAATGAAGACTAATTGTTATGATTAAAAAATAAAACCACTTGTGGTTCCTGGGTAGCTCAGTCGGTTGGGCGGCCGACTTCAGCTGCAGTCGTGATCTCACAGCTCATGAGTTCGAGCCCCACGTCAGGTTCTGTGCTGACAGCTAAGAGCCTGGATCCTGCTTCAGGTTCTGTGTCTCCCTCTCTCTCTGCCCCTCCCCACTCACTCTCTCTCTCTCTCTCTCTCTCAAAAATAAATAAGCATTACAAAAAGTTTTTTAAATATAACCACTCAGTTTTTTTCTATTTTGTGGATAAAACTCCTTTAAGGTATGCTTTATACTCCCTACAAAACTACCCAGGAGATGCAATAATACATCATCTATTAATTAATTCTCAGTAAAAAATTACATATTAAATGGTATATAATTTATTGAATATCCTTACATTTCTTATCACAGAGACTCAACATATATTTTGGCCAGTTGTTTTTTCCCAGTAAATATATACACATTTCATTGAACATTTCCTGTAGTATTTGTGAGGTAAGACTATGTTATTGCTTTCCTTAGCCTTAGTGTCCATAATATCTTCCAAGCTTTAATGATCTTCTTTCTATGAACAAGATGCTCTACTTTGCACACCTGAAAATTATTGGTAATTAATATATTTGTTTCAATTATTTCCAGCCATAATGAAATAATAAAAATTTTCAATCCAGTTTACATACTGATGTACAACTCATTCCAAAATTGGACAGTGATAGGAAAAAAAAAGAAATATTTAGTTTATATAACTTGTAAAATAGATGCAATAGTCTTAAACTAAAGGCAACCAATACAGTCCAATAATGTATCAAATATTAAATCAATATACTCAACAGAGATTTATTTCAGGAAAACACAGATGTCTAAAAATTAAGAAAACATACAAATATATAGATATGATGTATAGTCACATGCATGCATATGATGAGTTGCTTATTATTTCTTATATACTGATCATAAAATTAATGTTAGCATAAACTGAAAGAACTGAAAGAAATATTGGCTAAAAGGAGAAGTAGGGGGACCCTGTCGTTTCCTTATCTCTCAAACACAGCTGTCTTGAGGTCAGGTTACTTGGAACACCCAGGAAATTGGTGCAGAGAGAGCTGATTTTCCTTACTATTTTGTAAGGGCTGTCTGAATAGCAGGAGTTGGGATTCCTGGTCAGGGGATGAGAGAGTGGGTGGTGCCATTTTCCGCCAAACATCAATATGGTGGTACGTCAGAGAGCAGCACAGTGGCCCCCAGTGGAGGCGGGACCCATTTACACCAAACCCCACCCCTTGGTACCTGGGAACCGCTTATTTACTGGGATAAGACTGACTGACCCAATGCAGCCAGCCTCTTCTCCAAACCAGCACAGCCACCAGCCCCAGGCACAAACAGACAGCTCTTTTTTGTTCTTTTTTTCCTCCTTCTTTTCTTTTGTAACCAGGCTCCTAGTTCCTTTTCCCTTTTTTGGGGTCAGCCTCCCCCACTCTTTTTCCAGGGTTACTTCAACAAAAAAATCAAAGCATACCTAGTTAAAGGTCCAAATACTCCACAACTATAAACAAGGAGAAGTTCTGCAGAGGACTGACCAGTGGGAAAGAGCAGCCAAAACACAACAGCAGAGTGCACACGGCATACACCAGAAACACTTCCTAGATTGCCAGGCTTTGGACGGTGTATGACCCCTTGTAAATTTAGTAGTACTCTCAGGTACAGGAAACATAATAAGCTTTAAAAATATGCAATAGACAGAAACTTAGCCAAAATGACAAGATAGAGGAATTCTCCCCAAAAGAAAAGTCAAAAAGAAATCACAGCCAGGGACTTGCTCAAAACAGATATAAATATATCTGAACAGGAATTTAGAACAACAGTCATAAGACTACTAACTGGGCTTGAAAAAAGCATAGAAGACACCAGAGAAACACTTGCTGCAGTCAGGATGAATTAAAACATGCTATAACTGAGATGCAAAATAAACTAGATACAGGGACCGTGAGGACTGAAAAAGCAGAAGAGAGAATAGGTGAAATAGAAGATAAAACTATGGAAAATAATGAAGCTGAAAAAAAGAGGGACAGGAAATTTCTAAATCACAAGGGGAGACTTAGAGAACTAAGTGATTTCATGAAATGAAATAGAAGTATTTTGTACTATAGAAGTCCCAGAAGAGGAAGTGGGGAAAAGGGGCAGAAGTTTTATTTGAACAAATTAAAGCTCAGAACTTCCCCTAATCTGGGGAATAAAACAGGCATACAAGTCCAAAAGGCACAGAGAACTGCCTTTAAAATCAACAAAACAGGTCAACACCATGACAAAGCATAGTGAAAACTGCAAAACACAAAGATAAAGAGAGAATTCTGAAAGCAGTTAGGGACAAAATTCCTTAACCTACAAGCGTAGACACGTAAGGTTAGTAGCAGATGTGTCCACTGAATTTGGCAGGCCGGAAGGGATTGGCAGGAAATATGCAGTGTGCTAAATAGGAAAAATATGCAGCCAAGAATTCTTTATCCATCAAGCTGTCATTCACAATAGAAGGAGAGATAAAGGCTTTCCCAGACAAAAACAAAAACAAAACTAAACTAAACTAAACTAAACTAAACTAAAGGAATTCATGATCATTAAGCAAGCCCTGCAAGAAATTTTAATGGGGTCTTCCAGCAAAGACTATAAAGGGTCAAATAACATCACCAGAAACACCAAATGTACAGACAACACAAAATGGCACTAAATTTGTATCTTTCGGTAATTACTCTGAATGTAAATGGACTAAATGCTCCAATCAAAAGACATGGGGTAACAGAATGGATTAAAAAATAAGATCCATCTATATGCTACCTACAAAAGACTCATTTTAGACCTGAGGACACCTGCAGAGTGAAAGTGAGAGAATGGAGAAGGCCAGAATAGCCATACTTATATCAGACAAATTAGATTTTAAAACAAAGACTGTACCGAGAGACAAGTAAGAGTATTATATAATAATTAAGGTGTCTATCCATCAAGAAGATCTAACAATTATAAATATTTATGCCCCCAACTTGAAAGAACCCAAATATATAAATCAGTTAATCACAAACATAAAAAAACTCATTGATAATAATACCATAATAGTAGGGGACTTTAACACCCCACTTACAACAATGGACAGATCATCTAAGCAGAAAATCAATCAGGAAACAATGGCTTTGAATGACACACTGGGCCAGATGGACTTAACAGATACATTCAGAACATTTCATCCTAAAGCAGCAGAATACGTATTCTTGAGTGCACATGGAACATTCTCCAGAATAGATCACATACTAGGTCACAAATCAGTCCTCAACAGGTACAAAAAGATCCTCAACAGGTACAAAAAGATCGAAATCATACTATGCATATTTTCAGAACACAATGCTATGAAACTTGAAATCAACCACAAGAAAAAATTTGGAAAGCCCGCAAATACATGGAGGTTAAAGAATATCCTACTAAAGAATGAATGGGTAAACAGGAAATTAAAGAAGAAATAAAAATATATGGGGAAGCACATGAAAATGAAAACAGGACAGTCCAAACCCTTTGGGATGCAGCAAAGACAATCCTAAAGGAAAGTAAATTGCAATTCAGGTCTATCTCAAGAAGCAAGAAAGGTCTCAAATACACAACCTTACCCTAAAGAGCTAGAAAAGGAACAGCAAATAAAACCCAAATCCAGCAGAAGAAGGGAAATAATAAAGATTAGAACAGAAATAAATGATATAGAAACAAACCAATACAAAAAACAATAGAACCAATCAATGAAATTAAAAGCTGGGTTTTGAAAGAATAGACAAATTGGTAAACCTCTAGCCAGACTTCTCAAAAAGAAAAGAGAGAGGACCCAAATAGATAAAATCACAAATGAAAGAGGAGAGATCTCAACCAACACCACAGAAATACTATGAAAAATTATATGCCAACAAACTGGACAATCTGGAAGAAATGGACAAAATTCCTAGACACTCACACACAACCAAAATTCAAACAGGAAGAAATAGAAAATTTGTGCATGCCCATAACCAGCAAGGAAATTAAATCAGTTACCAAAACTCTCCCAACAAATAAGAGTCCTGGGCCAGATGGCTTCCCAGGGACATTCTACCAGACATTTAAAGAAATGTTATACCTATTCTTCTCAAACTGTTCCAAAACATAGAAATGGAAAGAAAGCTTACAAACTCATTCCATGAAACCAGCATTACCTTGATTTCAAAACTAGACAAAGACCCCACTTAAAAGGAGAATTAAAGGCCAATATCCCTGATGAAACTGAATGCAAAAGTTCTTAACAGGATACGACCAAATTGAATTCAACAGTACTTTAAAAGAATTATTCACCATGATCGAGTGGGATTTATTCCTGGGCTGCAGGGCTTTTTCAGTATTCACAAATCAATCAATATGACACACTACATTAATAAAAGAAAGAATAGAAACCATATTATCCTTTCAATAGATGCAGAAAAAGCATTGGACAAAATACAGCATTATTTCTTGATTAAAAACCCTCAAGAAAGGAGGGATAGAAGGAACATACCTCATCATCATAAAAGCCATATATGAAAAGCCCACAGTTAATGTCATCCTCAATGGGGAAAAACTGAGAGCTTTCCCCAGAAGGTCAGGAACATGACAGGGGTGTCCACTCTTATCACTGTTGTTCAACATAGCACAGGAAATCCTTGTCTCAGTAGTCAAACAACAAAAAGAAATAAAAGACATACAGATTGGGAAAGAAGAAGTTAAACTTTCACTGTTTACACTTAACATGATACTCTACATGGAAAACCCCAAAGGCTCCACCAAAATACTAGAGCTGATACATGAATTCAGCATAGTCACAGGATATAAAATCAACTTACAGAAACCGGTTGCATTTCTATACACCAATATTGAAATATAGAAAGAGAAATCAAGGAATCAATCCCTTTTACAATTGCACCAAAACCATAAGATACTGAGGAATAAACCTGTCCAAAGAGTTGAAAGATATATATGCTGAAACTATAGAAAGCCTATGAAGGAAATTGAAGAGGACACAAAGGAATGAAAAGACATTCCATACTCATAGATTGGAAGAAAGTTGTTTAAAGGTCAATACTATCCAAAGCTATCTCTATATTCATTGCAATCCCTATCAAAATAACAGCAGCATTCTTCACAAAGTTAGAACAAACAATCCTAAAATTTGTATAGAACCAGAAAAGACCATGAATACCCAAAGTAATGTTGAAAAAGAAAACCAAAGCTGGAGGCATCACAATTCCAGACTTCAAGCTGTATTACAAAGCTATAATGATCAAAACAGTATGGTACTAGCACAAAAACAGACACATAGATCAATGGAACAGAATAGAGAACCTAGAAATGGACCCACAAATATATGGCTAAACTAATCTTTGACAAAGCAGGGAAGGGTATCCAATGGAAAAAACAACAACAACAACAACAACAACAACAACAACAACAAACCAGTCCCTTCAGAAAATGGTGCCGGGAAAACTGGACAATGACATGCAGAAGAATGAACCTGGGCCACTATCTTACACAATACACAAAAATAAACTCAAAATGGATGAAAGACCTAAATGTAAGATAGGAAACCATCAAAATCCTGGAGGAGAAAACAGGCAACAACCTCTTTGGCCTTGGGTGTAGCAACTTCTTATCAGACATGTTGCCAGAGACAAGGGAAATAAAACCAAAAATGAACTATTGGGACCTCATCAAGACAAAAAGCTTCTGCACAGTGAAGGAAACAACCAACAAAACTAAAAGGCAACTGAGGAATGGGAAAATATATTTGTAAATGACACATCTGATAAAGGGTTAGTATCCAAAATTTATAAAGAACTTATCAAACTCAACATCTAAAAAAACAAATAATCCAGTGAAGAAATGGGCAAAAGACATGAGTAGAAACTTATCCAAGGAAGACATCCAGATGGCCAACAGACACATGAAAAGATACTCAACATCACTCATCATCAGGGAAATACAAATCAAAACCATAATGAGATACCACCTCATACAATGAGGTGTAAGAATGGCTAAAATCACTCAGGCAACAAGAGATGTTGGTGAGGATGTGGAGAAAGATCTTTTTTGCACTTCTGGTGAGAATGCAAACTGGTGCAGCTAGTCTGGAAATCAGTATATGGAGATTCCTCAAAACATTAATAATAGAACTACCTTACAACCCAGCAACTGCACTATTAGATATTTATCCAAAGGATACAAAAATGCTGATTTTGAAGGAGTACATGTACCCCAGTGTTTATAGAAGCACTATAAACAACAGCCAAATTATGGAAACAGCCCAAGTGTCCATTGACTGATGAAGAATAAAGAAGATGTAATATATATATATATATATATATATATATATATATATATATATATAATGGAATACTACTTGGTGATCAAAAAGAATGAAATCTTACCATTTGCAACAACGTGGATGGAATGGGGGGTATTAAGCTAAGCAAAATAAGTCAGCCAGAGAATGACAAATATCATATGATTTCACTCATAGGTGGAATTTAAGATATACAACAGATGAACATAGGGGAAGGGAAGGAAAAATAAGAAAAGCAGAGAGGGAGGCAAACCACAAGAGACTCTTAAATACAGAGAACAAACTGAGGGTTGCTGGAGGTAAGGTTAGTGGGAGAATGGGCTAGATGGGTGATGGGCATTAAGGAGGGCATTTGTTGGGATAATAAATATATATTTAATACATATATATATATGTATATACATATATGTAATATATATGTAAGTGATGAATCACTGAATTCTACTCCGAAGCCAATACTACACTGTATATTAACTAACTTGAATTTAAATAAATAAATTTAATTTTAAAAAAGAAATATTCCCTAATAAAGTATATCCTTCAAAATAATATTAAAATAAAGGCAAATAATTTCAAAAAATAACTAATTGATTTACTCTATGCATTTAACGGATAGAAATTTATACAGAGAATTTTTATAAACACTTATGAAAACCACTATAGGCCCAGTATAAAAATCAACAGTGGCAGTGAACTGCACATTTACAATTTATTTATAATTCAAAAAATAAAATAACTGATAAACATGCTGAAATGCTCACTGTATGGGATAAGAAGCATTGTATATAATTTCACCATTCTTGTGGCAGCTCAGAAAGTGAAGATTCAGCTTAATCTTTTAGCCTGACTCATTCTGAATCATCATCTTAGAGAGGTTTATCCTATGCTGTAGATGAAATTTCCATTAAAGTTTTAATTTTAATGAGTCCCCTGAACCAGAGAAAATAGTTGAGTCAATAAAATGCAAGTTCTAGCTTTTAATATGGGATTTTAGCAAAACAAAATAAACCACTTGGAAAGTATTACACCCTCGCAAATTGAAAATTAAGGAGATGGAAAGTGGGTAGCAAGCCCTCAAATCCTAGAACAAAGTGCAAAGGGTAAGAAACCTGAGCCCATGCCTGACCCTGGCTTCACCCCTCTGCCTGGGAAAAAGGTGGTCAGCAGGCCTGGCAGTTCATGATTCAAAAGCAACCATTAGCATCTACAATGGACTGAATGTTTTATGTACCTCCAAAATTCATAAGTTGAAATCCTAACCTCCAACGTGATGGCATAAGGATGGTATAAGGCTTTGGGTGTCACTAAGTCATAAGGCAGAGGCCTTCTCCATGGGATTAGTGCCCTTATAAGAGTGATCCCAGGGGTGCCTGGGTGGCTCAGTCAGTTAAGCATCTGACTCGATTTTGGCTCAGGTCATGATCTCACGGTTTGTGAAATGAACCGGAGCCCCATGCCTGGCTCTGCACTGACAGCACTGGGCCTGCTTGGGATTCTCTCTCCCTATCTCTAAGCACCTCCCCTGCTCTCTCACTCTCTCTCTCTCTCTCTCTCTCTCTCTCTAAATAGATAAATAAACATCAAAAAAAAAAAAAAAAAAAAAAAAAAAAAAAAAACAACAGTGATCCCAGAAAGCTCTCTTGTCCGTTCTACCATGTGAGGACACAGCAAGAAGAAGACTGTCTACGCCCGAGGAAGCCGGTCTCACAAGGCACTGAATCTACTGGTGCCTTGATCTTAGACTTCCCAGCCTCCAGAACTATGAGAAATAAATTTATGTTGTTTACATGCTGCTCAGTCTATGGTTTTCTGTTACAGCAGCCCAGATGGACTAACATAGCATCCATCACCTCTGCTATCAGCTACATCTATCTGACAGGAGGCAACAGGAGTTAAGTGTCAAAAGACGTGTGAACAAACATGTTGGAGAGCAGTGGCTTGCCCTGATGTCTTTTTTATCCATGGTCACTCAAAGAAGAGTCTGTGTCTCTGGAGTGTTTAATGTAATAGAGTTTGTGCCCTGTGACTGAATCATGAAGTTGGAGATAATAAGTTGGTTTTAGTCTGAAACAAATGTGTTCTTATGAGCCTGTTACCAAGTCCCAAACTTTCAGATTTAGGAGAATGCCTCAGGAAGGCCAAGGTTATCTTCTTTTGGCTCTATGCCAAGTGACTTCAAAATCATCCTGTGACAGGAAACATTGGTGTACCATGTGCAAGAGAAATTGAACTAAGAATGGATGTCAGAAAGTTTGCAATGCCCCCCCCGCCCACACACACACACACACACACACACACACACACACACTTTCTCTTCTTTCTACCCTCCCTGTCTCAAATAGCAACTGAAATAGTGAAGAAAGCAGAAAATGAGCAGGGAGAGAACCAAATGCCTCATTCTCTGAAAGCATGCTCATCTGGCAGAAGGGAGAATATTTGAAATTAAACCACGTTCAGAGTTTGTACTGTCTTATTTGTTGTCCTGGGCATTCTATTTACAGAAGTGACATTTTGTTTGTAATTTTAAAGTGATAGCAAGCATGTCTGTTATCCTAAAGCAAGCAGAAGTCATAGAGAGCTGGAGCACTGATATAAGGAAAGGAGAAGATTTTCTCCACTCGGTAAAATTATAACGGATAGTGGGAGGCGAAAATCCATTCTGCGTTTTCAGCACAATAAACACTCAAACTTGTTAAAATACCAATTACATTTTATAAAGACAGAAGCCTATGGGGAAGGGCTCCAATTCTCCATCATGTATGCTCTAGTGGGCTAATTCTATCCTGGGGTGTAATATTGGAAATAAAACTCTGATGTTTTGAGTCATGCCCTACAACCTAGTTTAGCAACAATAGAGCTGAGACATCCCTATTCTGCTTATCTCTTTCCTTTTCAAAAGCAGAAAAAGAGGAAAAAAGTAAAAAAGATACTCTTATTCTCCTTCAATTGCAACAGATACTCACTTATTCATTCGTTTCTTAACTATTTAATCTAATATCTAGTTTATATATGCTTGGCATCAGAAGGAATTTGGGGCTGAGCATATTTTCAGCCAGGAGAAATTTGCCTTTACAACTAACTTTACTAAGTGATGATCACTATATTAAATAATGACCATCATATATACCTTGAAAACCTTATAAAAATATCCCTCTTTTTATTTGTTGGCTTCATAGCATTCATCAATTTTCTTCATATGTGTGCATGCATGCACATATATATGTGTGTGTACATATTATATATGTATATATGACTATTTATTACCTACTTCCTCCAGAAACTGAGCTTTATGAATTTAGTAACTGTCTAGTTTTTACAGCACAATAATACCCAGTGCTAGATTACAGTGAGACTCATGGTAGAAACTCCATATATAGAGAGGTAGTAAACATGCAACATATATGTATTCAAATCAGTAAAGTTGAACCAAACATAGAATGCAACTTATGTAGTTAACTCATGAGAAACAAAGCTTCCAATTTTAACTGTTGGAATCTTAGCTATTCCTATACATTTCTGAACCTCTTACTAGAGGTTACTCTTTAATAACTAACTCAAATTTATCCAACCTCTGTAATTGTTCTTTATGTGGTAAAATGGTAGAATAACATGTTGCCCATTCTTTAAGGTTTCTCAGAGAATATTGTTACCAAAATGCCCATTGTTACCAAAATGGTTACTAATTCTAACCATTGATGTAATGGTGATGAAATTTAGAAGAATAAATAGAAGTGTAAATTATTCCTAAGGTTTTGGTGTTAAAAATAGCCACCAAAAATTCAAAGTTTAAAAAACCATAGAAAGTTTATTCTAGTTACTTATCGTTGTCCCTTTTAAGGGGAAAACACCATATTTTACCTAACATTAAGGGTGAAATTGCCATTTTCAGCACAATGCTACCATGGTCAGATCTAATAGGGTAATCTTCTAATAATCACTAATGTCAGATATGCATAGAAAGCAGGCAAAAAGCAGTTCTCTTTACGATAAAAGTTCACTTCCATAAATGCTACAGGTAATAAATTTAATCAATATTTTTAATTTAAATAAATTTGCTCTGACAAAGGTTTGGCATTAGCTATTTCACAAACATTTAACTAGTTCTCAAACAAATCTAAAAAGAAATAGGTGTTGACATATAGCTCTTTCTTGTCACATC
Source organism: Panthera tigris (assembly GCF_018350195.1). Lineage (NCBI taxonomy): Eukaryota > Metazoa > Chordata > Mammalia > Carnivora > Felidae > Panthera > Panthera tigris. Next base: position 53,742,045 of record NC_056672.1, read on the forward strand.
TACTTGTTTTTCTTTAATTAGCTTTGGTCTCAAAATCGATGTGAGTCCAAATCAGCTTTTAAATAACCTTCTACATTGCTTGTGTCCTACCTCATTCCATCTTGCATACCTTTTAAATATGTGTTTGTAATATTTAACTACCAGTCTCAGACAATAAATAATCTTGAAATTAATTACAAAGTTGAATTTGTTGCATACTCTAAAAGTGATGGGGTCACTATAACATAAAAATATATAACTCCAATGCAAATGTTATGGTGAATAGTTAGACAACATCCTATCATAAGTGTTCTGATTTCTACACAAATATATTTAAGGCTGTCTTTCTTGAGAAATAACAAACCAGTGTGTCTTTTCCACTTTGGTAGTGACAGAAGAATGTCATATGCAAGAGAAATTTAACTCCTTTGAATCTAGTTTTCTCTTGGACTATATCAACACACTTAAAGGAAGACGTTAGTAATATGTCAGTACTTATAATAAGCTTTGAGTAAATAAAGCTTATTAATTGGGTTAGTCAAATAATGATACCTATTGATAAAAAATTATAATTTCCAAGTCAAATCTGAAATAAATCCAAATAAGAACTTTAAAAGATTCTTAGTTCTTTCATGATGGTAGATATCATTGTATTTTATTCATTATTTTTTAAAGAACACAAAAGAACAAAACATATATAGAAAGATAAAGGGTATTAATGGAATTTTTGCTGAAATACACAAAAAGAGTGAAGAATGTTGATGGCTTTACTATATGAAAAAGTAAACAAAAAAAGGAAAAAGTAAAAAAAGAGAGAGATACATTGTACTATCGTGATCTGTTGATCACTGTCCGTATGTTATTGAACTACTTGAATTCTTGGGAGATCAGGAGATGATTAGAAATCAAACACATCATTAACTGGAGCATCACTTTAAAGACTTTAACAATGACTTATAACATTTTACAGGTAAAAAAAAAGTATTCATATTACAGAAAAAACAGCCCCCCAAAAAATGAATACCAGAGCATATGCCCAATATTCAGAGTTCTTGGTAACAACCTATGGAGAATTTCGATGAAAGCTTCTAGAAAAATCTGAAAAATATCTTGAGGATATAATTAACTTGGCAGTCCCAGCAGGGCACACTGTGACAAGCATCTCTTCCATTTGTCTTTACGAGACTCTACCAACAACTCCCTTTTATTACATCACTCGCCATGTTCTGGAACAATTACACGGAAATACAATGCAGCTAACCATTCACTTTCAACAGTGTCTCTTGGTTGCCACTTCCATAGGGCCAGAAGTTTCATAACTTCTCTATGGAGAAAAGGTGCCTTATCACACCAGGGACTTCCAGCTCTAGCCATGCTCACGCTCCATGCTGCGTGCTGTGTATTAGTTGTGCCTTGGGAAAAATTGTGTGTTTACCCATATGTTCACTTGTATTTCTGGGACATTTGCAAATGAGGTGGTGCTTGTAAATGTTACAGGTTTATGGGTTTATACATAATTCAGTGTTGTCAAATGTAAAAGAAGAAACAAAATGCAACTTTTGCAAAAAGAAAATTAAATATATTTATCAAGTCTGTTGATATGGTTGAATTCTATTAATAATTTTGGACACATTTCTTTTAGAAAGTATAATCATTTTCCAAGATTTATTTAAAGATAACTTACTCCTGGGGCGCCTGGGTGGCGCAGTCGGTTAAGCGTCCGACTTCAGCCAGGTCACGATCTCGCGGTCCGTGAGTTCGAGCCCCGCGTCAGGCTCTGGGCTGATGGCTCGGAGCCTGGAGCCTGTTTCCGATTCTGTGTCTCCCTCTCTCTCTGCTCCTCCCCCGTTCATGCTCTGTCTCTCTCTGTCCCAAAAATAAAATAAAAAAAATGTTGAAAAAAAAAATAAAGATAACTTACTCCTAATAATGTGTGGTATCATGACATGCAGTTACCATGAAACAAATAATAAAGTATGTACTCAAAACAAAAATCACATAAGCAACCTTCACGTTTATGCATGAAGAAGCAGCAGGTTCAGAATTATGGAATAGTTTGTGTCCAGGCAGTCAGTTAAAGGATGGAATATAGTGGGTTTTTTTTAAATTTTTTTTAGTGTTTATTTATTTTTGAGACAGAGAGAGACAGAGCATGAACGGGGGAGGGTCAGAGAGAAGGAGTCACAGAATCTGAAACAGGCTCCAGGCTCCGAGCCGTCAGCACAGAGCCCGACGTGGGGCTCGAACTCACGGACCGTGAGTTCATGACCTGAGCCGAAGTCGGCCGCTTAACCGACTGAGCCACCCAGGCGCCCCTGGAATATACTGTTAAATCAAAAAAAGTTTTACTTCTCCAAATGCCTGAATTTGTTAACTAAAGGTAACCTAACAAAACATTTCAGGCGAAATTCCTATTAATTTACAATCATTTTATATGTTGTTTCTATACTTGTACTTTCTTTTAGATATAAACGTCATTTGCATTTTCTTTTATTTGTTTCTTTTCTTTAAAAATTTTTTCAATGCTTATTTATTTTTGAGAAGGAGAGAGAGAGAGAGGGAGGGAGGAAGGGGGGAGGGGCAGAGAGAGAGGGAGACAGAATCCAAAGCAGGCTCCAGGCTCCCAGCTGTCAGTACAGAGCCTGACACAGGTCTCGAACGCATGAGCTGCGAGATCATGACTGGAGCCAAAGTCAGACATCCAGGCACCCCTATTTCTTTTCTTTTTGTAATCTTTGCTTGGATTTTTTTTGGCTACTGTATCTTTTTTTCCCCCTATGGGTATTATGCCAGAGAGCTGAGTTTCTTACCCATGTAAAGTTTGAGAACAGATTGTGACCACTTTGGCCCCAAGACCTCTAAACATCCAGTTTACTGAATAAAACTGCATGGCTTCATGTGCCAGAGCTCCAGTTACCCTGAGGGAAACTTCAGAGTGTAACAGCTACTACATGGTTCAATTACTCTTTTGCCCCAGTATTCAGCTGAGATGACCAGTTTGCACAAGAGGGCCACTAAGGACATCCGCCAGAGTTTCCTCTGGTTTCCCCCTGCCCAAGCACAGCTGTCAAGAGTGCCAAGAATATCAATGAGGAAAGGACAGTGTTTCAACAAGTGGTGTTGGGAAAACTGGACATCCACATTCTGAAGAATGAAATTGGACTCGTGTACCACACACAAAAATCAACTCAAACTGGATTAAAGACTAAAATGTAAACTCATAGAAGAAAATATCAGGCAAAAGCTTCTTGGCTTTTGGTTTGGGTAATTTCTTGGATAGGATACTAAAAGCACCGGCCACAGAATAAAAACCAGACAAGTGGGACTACATCAAACTAAAGCCTTTTACACAGCAGAGGAAATAATCAAGAATGAAAAGGTAACCTACGGAATGGGAGAAAATACTCACAAAGCACTTCTTTGATAGGGCCTTAGTACCCAAACACATGAGAAACTCCTACAACTCAATAACAAAACAAACAAAAAAATGAAAAACAAAAAACAACACAAAATAATCTGATTAAAAAATGGGCAAAGGACTTGAATAGACAGACATTTCTTCAAAAAAAGCATACAAATGACCACCAGGCATATGGAAAGATGCTCTCAGCTTCCTGAATCATCAGGAACATGCAAATCAAAACCATCACAATGAGGCATCTCCTACCTGTTAGGATGGCTATTATCAGAAAAAATAAATAAATAACGTATTGGTAAGGATGTGGAGAACATGGCAACCTTGTACACTGTTGAAAGGAATGGAAAATGGCACCGTAAATATATGGAGCTTCCTCTAAAACACGAAAATAGAATTACCATATGATTTAGCAATTTCACTTCTGAGCAGATGCCAAAAGAATTGAAATCAGGATCTTGAAGAGATGTCTGCCCCACCATGTTCACTGCAGCATTATTCACTAAAAGCTGTAGAAACAATCCAAAAGTCCACCAAGAGAAGAACGGAAGAAGAAAATATAGTATATAAATACAGTAAGATGTGTCATGAGTGAAACACGGGTGATGGTGCAGCTGTTTTACTTGTTCAAAGTCATCACAATTAGAGTTAGCAGAACTTACTCTAAGACCCTGAACATACGTTAAAACTTATCTCTTTTCTCCCCTGTATTTTACAGTTATTTTGAGGTTGAGAGAATCTCAATCAGGAACTACTAAGCAACTGACATGTAAGTACATGTAGCTTCTTTCATTACAAAAACCTCACAGATTTGTCCATGAATTTCTTACAGAGAGGCCACAGGAAATCTCTAAACAACGGTTTCACAAACCATGTATTGTAAAGGAACATAAGAAAGCAATAAAACACAAATTTCGATACTACAACTTCCGCTCAAGTAAGTGTGCCCGTCCAAAAGCAATGTATTTTTTAGTATAAAAGTAGTGTACATTTATTGTAGAAAATTTCTAAAAAAGACAAAATTAACAAAAGAAAACCACCAACAGTTTCACTTACCAATTAAACTACATTTGGCATATTTCTTTCAAGTGTTTTTATTAATTTTATAAAGTTGTGTATATATATATATATATATGCATATACATATATTTACACACACACATACACACAACTCACACAAATACTTATAAAACATATCATATATTTTTGGATTATAAAAGCAGAAATACACATAGGAGAAAATTTGGAAATATCAGTAAAAACAAGAATTAATTTATTATACATTTTTCCTACACATATATCAGTCTTTATATATATTTTATATTAAATGTTATTAATAACACTATTCTTTCTTCTTATATATTTTCTCTTTATCCAATGCAAATCTTAAAATTACAATAACTTATCAACTAATAGTCTAAAATTTGTGTCTCTCTGTTTTTTGTCACTGCTGTTACACATATTTAAACATTTGCAACTGTCTTGCATCTTTAAAAAAATAAGTTTTTGTTTAAATCCCCATCCCTCTCTAGTTACTAACTTATCTTGCTTCTCCCGTTAATAGCCTCTGTTCTGGAAGCCTTCTGCTTAAGCCATTCCCTCAACCCACCGCAGTTTATTTCTAACCCCCCAGCAGATCATCAGGACTTCACACACAAAAGTAACCAGAGTGCCATGTTGACAAAAGTTAATTAATGTTTCTCTGTGTTTCTTTTACACAGACTACACCTGCCTTCATTATTTACCAGGCCTTTGATAGGCTGATCAGATCCTCCCTAACACTCCTCTTCCTCGGCCTCTGGAGGACTGTGGGCTCCTATTATCTTCTTTCTTTCTGGCCACTCTTAGGCTGCTCTGATGACTCATCTGTCTGGATTTCCACATATAATGTTGGGGTTTCTCAAGGCTCAGCCCTCAGTTATTTTCTCTTTTCACTCTTTCTTCTCCTCCTAGTCAATTTCAGCCACACCTTTATTTGGAAATTCCAACTGTACACCAATAAGGTAAAACACACACACACACACACACACACACACACACACACACACATCTTGATAATGAAAGTTATTTCTTACAATAGGGATTATCAACAAACAGAATGTCAATGAAAAGGCAATTAGTGTTGAACCTTCCACCTACCTTATTATGACACAATCACTGAACTGATTCATCATCTATCTCTCCAGATTAATTAAGATCTTAGAGGAGGATTCTAATATTATTCTAGTGAAGAGCAAGTGTTCCTAAGAAAATCTTACAAAACATTTTGGGGAATACCGGACAAAGATCATCCTCTCTTCTCAACCAAGAATACATGAACAGAAAACCCCAACATAGGAATATGTGAAAAGGATCTACATACAGAATCAAAATATAGAAGTAATGAATTAAACTTAGGCAAGAGAAAAAGGAAGAACATATAATTGAAGAGTATTTATTAGAAGCAAGAGATATCAGTCTTTATGTTTTTTTCCTATAATTATGAACCTTAAACACTTAACTCCATTTGAGATTAAGGGAGAGTGTATTTCCATATCCATATCCACTATACCCGTATCTGTATCTATACTTATGTTTCTCTTTATATATCTAAAGAATTGAGGAAAGAATATAAGAAAACAAAAATAATAACATAAAGTGATTAATATCACAAACATTCTAAAAAAGGGAATGTAAAAAATAAAAATAGAGTAAACCTTGGCAATTTTAAACAAATGACAAACAGGCAAATACATTTAAAGAGAGTACTGACAAAATGTCAACAATGCATGCTCAATATTTGGATTACAAAGTGTGGAAAGAGTAAATAGGAAGCAGATTAGAAGATGTGGTCATGAAACCCTTGCTCAAGCTGAAAAAAGGCTGGAATCCAGATATCAGAGACTTGCAATTCTTTATAGAAGCTAAGTTGATATGGGGGGGAACATTTTTCCCTTTTGTTTTGTTTTTTCTTAAATTTTGTTAGTTTTCCTGTTATTTTGAAAGAATTCTACAAACACTAAAGCCAAAATTTAATAATAATTAAGTTTATCTATAAAGAGGAATACAATTAGACCATTTACAAAATTATTCTCTGTAATAGTGGATCCCAGCACACAAATAAACAATAATTATAAAGTTTTATAGTAAACTAAAGGGACTTGCAATGTCTTTAATTATCCAATTTGTCTTTTATTTATCAAGACAACTGAAAGCTATCCTCATACAAGGGCCCAAAGGAATGCCAGCTATATATTTTTTTCTAAAGCATTATTCAAAATATATTCAAGGTAGTAAATTGAGTGCCCCAGAGACAGTGCCAGGAAAAGTGACAGATGGGCTGCCACTGAGCAAAAAATAAATAGATGAGAGAGAGAGAGAGAGAGATTTAAGTAGTCAAAGGGATACTAAGTAACCAAGAGGCAAATGTCATCATATGCATTCAAAAGAACAGATCTGCTAAAGAAAAGTAGCCTGAATTCAGAAAAGTGGCTAAGGACTGTCACAAAGGGAGAAGTGTAAAGTCTGTATCCCTCCTAAAAAGAAAACAAAAGGGAATCACAAGGAACCCCCCACCCCACCCCCAGCACCCAAAAGACATTCTCTAACCATTTTCTTGCTTCTTTTTTAGTATCACCTCCAAACCAAAGAAAGCATCTGAGTCTAACTAATGGCTATGTTTGCAAAGAAACTTTAAGACATGAAAATATTGCTATAGACAAGTGGCCTTATTGTAAACAGAGATTACTAAAACAAAGAGAAAATAGGAAACGGATTTTATTGCAGACCAGACTAGAGGAAAATTTTATGTAGAAGTAAAAGAAATTGCCAAGGCTGAAAAATACAAGTAAAAAAAAAATAAACAAGAAAAGATACACTAGATGAGGAAAATAGTAGCAGGAAGATCAAGATTATGACAGAAACTCAGTTATTTCCAGTACATTTGTTTTCCTGTATAGAAGGAAGCTAACTCCCTCCTCTATAAATAAATAAATAAACAAACAAATAAATAAATAAGAAAAGAGAAAAGAAAAGAAAAGAAAAGAAAAGAAAAGAAAAGAAAAGAAAAGAAAAGAAAAGAAAAGAAAACTTGAAATGCAAGGCTGTATCAGATTCTTCTGGCCTAGCACTATATTAAAGGGCTACTTACTCCACCAGGTATAGTATGTGAGAGCACAATTTGGTGGACATCTAAAACATTTCCTATTGGTTGCCAGAAACAACACAAATTGATTGCATGTGGCGTTTTTTTTTTTTTTTTAATTTTCAATTATCTTTCATTGTGAAGCAACTTACATAATTATTGTTATTTTTTTTACCTGAATATCATTCTATGATTATAAAAATAAATGTAGCTATTACGTTGACATTCTACATTATTTAAGAGAATAGTTTTACCAAAAAAAAAAAAACAGTCTGGCTAAAAAATGTACCACAATAAACAAGTCAAGAATGCGAGTGGTAGGAGTAAGCATGGCGTCTACAGATGAAGTTCTAACTCAAAATGTCTCTGTGGCTTTGAGGAATTACTTAAGGTTGTAAAGCAGGGCTAATAACAGTAACACCTAAAAAAAATGCTTAAGTGAGACAATGCATACATAGATTTTAAACAGAAGAGAACACCACCAGAAACTCCAACACTACAGGCAACATGATGGCAATAAATTCTTATCTTACAGTACTCACTGTAAATGTTAATGGAGTAAATGCTCCAATAAAAAGACACAGGGTAACAGAATGTATAAGAAAATAAGATCCATCTAGATGCTGTGTACAAGAGATCCATTTTAGACTTAAAGACACTTTCAGCTTGAAAGTAAAGGGATGGAGAAACATCTATCATGTGAATGGTTGACAAAAGAAAGCCAGAGTAGCCATATTTATATCAGACAATTTAGATTTTAAAATGAAAACTGTAACAAGAGATGGAGAAGGGCATTATATCATAATTAAGGGGTCTATTCACCAAGAAGATCTAACAATTGTAAACATTTATGCTCCAAACATGGAAGAACACAAATATATAAATCAATTAATCACAAACATAAAGAAACTCATTGATAATAATACCATAATTATAGGGAACTTCAACACCACACTTATAACAATGGACATATCATCTAAACAAAAAATCAAGAAGAAAACAATGGCTTTGAATGACACTCTGGACCAGATGGACTTAACAGATATATTCAGAACATTTCATCCTAAAGCAGGGGGATATACATTCTTCTCCAGTGCACATGGAATGTTCTTCAGTATGTCTCCCATCACATACTGGGACACAAATCAGCTCTCAACAAGTACAAAAAGATTGAGATCATACCGTGCATGTTTTCAGATCACAACGCTATTAAACTTGAAATCAATGACAAGAAAAAATTTGGAAATGTAACAAATACTTGGAGACTAAAGAACATCCTATTAAAGAATTAATGGGCTAACCAAGCAGTTAAAGAAGAAATTAAAAAGTACATGGAGTGTACTGGAAGCCGAGCTATCCCAGCCTGAGTGGCAGGGCCCGGGCTGTGGATGGATTGGTGACTGTAGGGCGGCCCACGACAGTGAAGCTTCTTGTACACCCGCTTTTAGGTAATTTGACCTTATTAAAGTACCTGGGGTATTGTATGTTGGGGAATTGCCCTCAGCAGGCCCCCTGGGAAAAGAACCATTAGGGAAGAGAATAAGGTTCAGCAAGAAATTGTGCGGCCTTACACTTAGCCTTTCCCATCCCCTATGGAGACTCCTCTACTAACGGGAAGGATAGCCTCATACCTTTGCCAGCAGAGAAGGCCTGTGAAGAAGAGACATACGGATTAGAAAGCCTCACTCTGGCAACTAAGGAGTGTATCTCTTGGCACAGGTGACTTCAACCCCTAGGCCCACCTGGCCCCCGGAGGCATTCCAGATTATGACTGAACCTAATCGGTTAAGGTTAACCTAATCGGTTAAGAATGGTTCATTGGTTCCTAGGTGCATTGTCTCTCTGAGAATGTATGAGGTGTGGGTTTCTAAGGCTTTTTCAGCCCCTTTCTGGCACCTGGACCGAGGCAAACACATTGTTCTTCTGGCCTCATGTGGTTAGGAGGTCATGTCCCTGTAACTGTTCCACTTGAGGTGTTGAGAAATGGAGGGCCTTTCACGAGAACAGCAAAGCGAATGCTTTGTAGATTATAGATTAATGCAGATGCTTAATGGAATAATGTAAGAAATTATAATCAAAGGGTATGCAGGAAAGTTAGGGGAAAATCACAATGTTATTTCTTAAAGGTTGTTTATACATACGAACATTTTCAAAATTAGGTAATGTTGGAAATCACTAGCATATGTAATGCCACGTTTACTGCAATAAATGGGTCAGTTCAACACATTGCTGTTGCCTGTGTCCATTTTTATTTTTTGTTTTTATTTTAGTTTTTTATTTTCATTTTTTAATTTTAATTTTAGTTTTCTATTTTCGTTTTTTTTATTTTAGTTTTAGTTTTTTATTTTAGTTTTTTTTATTTTCTAGTTTTTTTTTATTTTAGTTTTGTTTTATTTTCACCGACGCCATTCTTCCTTCGGGAACCCCTGGTTGCTGGAGCTGGTCTCTGGCAATGGGAGCCAATGAAAATGATAACACCACAACCCAAAACCTCTGGGAATGCAGCAAAGGTGGTTATAAGAGGAAAGTATATAGCAATCCAGGCCTTCCTAAAGAAGGAAGAAAGGTCTCAGATACACAACCTAACCCTACACCTTAAGGAGCTGGAAAAAGAAGAGCAAATAAAATCCAAAAACAGCAGAAGACAGGAAATAGAAAAGATTAGAGCAGAAATCAATACTATTGAAACCAAACCAAACCAAAACAAACAAAACAAAACAAAAAACCAGTAGAACAGATCAATGACACCAGAAGCTGCTTCTTTGAAAGAATCAGCAAAATTGATAAACCCCTAGCCAGTTTGATCAAAAAGTAAAGGAAGGGACCCAAATACATAAAATCAAGAATGAAAGAGGAGAGATCACAACCAACACAGCAGAAATAAAAATAATAGTAAGAGAATAATATGAGCAATTATATGCCAATAAAATGGGCAATCTGGAAGAAACAGACAAATTCCTAGAAACATATACACTACCAAAACTGAAACAGGAAGAAATAGACAATTTGAACAGACCCATAGCCAGTAAAGAAATAAAATTAGTATTCAAAAATCTCCCAAAAAACAAGAGTCCAGAGCCAGATGGCTTTCCAGGGGAATTCTACCAAACATTTAAGGAAGAGTTAACACCTATTCTCTTTAAGCTGTTCCAAAAAATAGAAATGGAAGGAAAACTTCCAAACTCATTTATGAAGCCAGCATTACCTTGATTCCAAAACCAAAGACCCCACTACAAAGGGGAACTATTTCCCTGATGAACCAATTTCCCTGATGAACAGACCAATTTCCCTGATGAACATGGATGTAAAAATCCTCAAAAAGAGACTAGCCAACTGAATCCAACAATACATTAAAAAAATTATTCACCACGACCAAGTGGGATTTATACCTGGGATGCAGGGCTAGTTCAATATCCTCAAACCAATCACTGTGATTCATCACATCAATAAAAGAAAGGACAAGAACCACATGATCCTCTCAATAGATGCAGAGAAAGCATTTGAGAAAATACAGCATCCTTTCTTGATAAAAACCCTCAAGAAAGTAGGGATAGAAGGAGCATACCTCAAGATCATAAAAGGCATATATGAATGACCCAACGCTAATATCATCCTCAGTGGGGAAAAACTGAGAGCTTTCCCCCTAAGGTCAGGAACAAGACAGAGATGTCCACTCTTGCCACTGTTATTCAACATAGTATTGGAAGTCTTAGCCTCAGCAATCAGACAACACAAAGAAATAAAAGACATCCAAATTGGCCAGGAGGATGTTAAACATTCATTCTTTGCAGATGACATGATACTCTATATGGAAAACCCAAAAGATTCTACCAAAAAACTGTGAGAAAAGATCCATGAATTCAGCAAAGCTGCAGCATATAAAATCAACGCACAGAAATCAGTTGCATTCCTATACACCAACAATGAAGCAACAGAAAGAGAAATCAGAGAATTGATCCCATTTACAATTGCACCAAAAACCATAAAATACATAGGAATAAATCTAACCAAAGAAGTGAAAAGTCTATATGCTGAAACTTATAGAAATCTTGTGAAAGAAATTGAAGCAGACACCAAAAAAATGGAAAAAGATTCCATGCTCCTGGATAGGAAGAACAAATATTATTAAAATGTCAATACTACCCAAAGCTATCTACACATTTAATGCCAATCAACTATCCTAAAATTTGTGTGGAACCAGAAAAACCCGAATAGCTAAAGTAATATTGAAGAAGAAGACCAAAGCAGGAGACATCACAATCCCAGACTTTAGCCTCTACTACAAAGCTGTAATCATCAACATGGTATTGGCACAAAAACAGACACAAAGACCAATGGAATAGAATAGAAACCCCAGAATTAGACCCACAAATGTATGGTCAACTAATCTTTGACAAAGCAGGAAAGAATATCCAATTGAAAAAAGACAGTCCCTTTAACAAATGGTGCTGGGAGAACTGGACAGCAACATGCAGAAGAATGAAACTAGACCACTTTCTTACACCATTCACAAAAATAAAGTCAAAATGGATAAAGGACCTGAATGTGAGACAGGAAACCATCAAAACCCTAGAGAAGAAAGCAGGAAAAGACCTCTCTGACTTCAGCCGCAGTAATTTCTTACTTGACACATCCCCAAAGGCAAGGGAATTAAAAGCAAAAATGAACTATTGGGACCTCAGGAAGATAAAAAGCTTCTGCACAGCAAAGGAAACAACCAACCAAACTAAAAGGCAACCGACGGAATGGGAAAAGATATTTGCCAATGACATATCACACAAAGGGCTAGTATCCAAAATGTATAAAGAGCTCACCAAACTCCACACCTGAAAAACAAATAATCCAGTGAAGAAATGGGCCAAAGACATGAATAGACACTTCTCTAAAGAAGATATCCGGATGGCCAACAGGCACATGAAAAGATGCTCAACGTCGCTCCTCATCAGGGAAATACAAATCAAAACCACACTCAGACACCACCTCACGCCTGTCAGAGTGGCCAAAATGAACAAATCAGGAGACTATAGATGCAGGATAGGATGTGGAGAAATGGGAACCCTCTTGCACTGTTGGTGGGAATGCAAACTGGTGCAGCCACTCTGGAAAACAGTGTGGAGGTTCCTCAAAAAATTAAAGATAGATCTACCCTATGACCCAGCAATAGCACTGCTAGGAATTTACCCAAGGGATACAGGAGTACTGATGCATAGAGGCACTTGTACCCCAATGTTTATAGCAGCACTTTCAACAATAGCCAAATTATGGAAAGAGCCTAAATGTCCATCAGCTGATGAATGTATAAAGAAATTGTGGTTTATATACACATTGGAATACTACTTGGCAAGGAGAAATAATGAAATATGGCCTTTTGTAGCAACGTGGATGGAACTGGAGAATGTTATGCTAAGTGAAATAAGTCATACAGAGAAAGAGAGATACCATATGTTTTCACTCCCATGTGGATCCTGAGAAACTTAACAGAAGACCATGGGGGAGGGGAAGGGAAAAAAAAAAAGGTTAGAGAGGGAGGGAGCCAAAACATAAGAGACTCTTAAAAACTGAGAACAAACTGAGGGTTGATGGGGGGGTGGGAGGGAGGAGAGGGTGGGTGATGGGTATTAAGGAGGGTACCTGTTGGGATGAGCACTGGGTGTTGTATGGAAACCAATATGACAATAAATTTCATATTTTAAAAAAACAGAAAAAAAACAAACAAGGAGGGGAACAAAACATAAGAGACTCTTAAATATAGAGAAATAACAGAGAGTTGCTGGAAGGGTTGTGGGAGGGGGGATGGGCTAAATGGGTAAGGGGCATTAAGGAATCTACTCCCTGAAATCATTCTTGCACTACATGCTAACTAATTTGGATGTAAGTTAAAAAATAAACAAATTAATTTAAAGAAAAAAGATTCTAAACAAAGAAAATGACAAGCAATTAATAAATATACTTATCATTAGATTGTAGTGCTTGGTGTCTAATAATTAGTCTATAATAGGCTTATTTGAGAAATTGCATACTATCATTAAACATTACAAGAAATAGAAGACGATATGTGTACATTTTGATTCTTAGTTCAGAGATGCCTTTCAAAGCATGAATTTGAAAAAGAAATAAGGAAAATATTAGTATTAACATCATTAACAATATAAACAATACATTGAGCATATGTCAGAAAACTTAACCAAGAAGGGATACAAAATGAAATTAAATGGAACAGCAATTCAAATGTTCTGGTAGCCACTGCTCTAACACATTCTCCTCCACTGAATGTACCTGGGCAGCATCAGAAATATTGATGCATAAAGTAGAAGTTCATCCAGCATCTTGAAGGAAAATGAGTTAGTCCTCTCCAAGTGCCTTATAAGTGCACATCAATTCTGGAAACCACACTATTTTCCTTAAATATCTAAAGTACTCATATTTCTTGAAAGATTTACAGTGTTATTTACTTAAAATATTCAGTTAGACTCTAGCCACTGTAGAGTCTGTGATATTTGGATGGAGAAATAAAAATAAATATTGCTTTTTCTCCTTCTTCCGAAAGATTAAATATGCTTTTTCATTAAATTAATTCTTCCAAAACTCATGCAGATTGAAATGTGGAAAAGATGTCAAACTATAACATAAAAATACACAGCTTGCATAAGTAGGAATTATACAGCCTCCCACTGATTTCTCACCCTGCTGCCCAGTCAACCTTATTTCCACTCACTTCTCTTGCTCATCACCCCAAACTTCCATTTTAATCTCATCAGGAGGCAGCTTTGGTTTAGTTGAAAAACAAAACAAAACAAAAAAACCCAAAAAACAGGTAATCTGAAATCATGTAGTTACTACTTTTAATAGCATTTCCTTCTCAAAAGTTTTGTGAGCCTGAGAATGTTAGTTACTACAGGCTTGACTTCCCTCACTATTTTTACCATACCTAAAATGCAATCTTACATTGCACAGTGTAGTTATTAAGGGTACAGCCTCTGGGATTAGTCTGCCACTAATAGCTGCGTAAATTTAGAGAGTTAGTTAAACTCTGAGCCTCAGGGCAAAACTCTAGAAATGGAGGATAAGGGGAGTCTTTATTTCATGTGATTTTCTGTGGATTAAATGAAATAATTCCTCTAATGCTCATAACTGAGCGCCTGGCACCCGTTGAAAAATCTCTGAACATTAGTTATTATTTTTGCAAGGTTTTTATGCTCAGTAATTGAAATGATATCCATTTCTCTCCCCACTTTTCTCTCATGTATCCCAGAATATGTGGAAGAGATTATTCCCATTGCAGTGTACCCTGTTAACTTCATTTTATTTTAATCCTTTTGCTTTACAATCCAGAATCTTGTGCTTCTCATTCACCTTCCTATCTCCAGTGCCTGCTAGGAAACCTCAAACACAGTGGGCACTAAACACATTAATTGTAATTGTCTCATTAGCCCAGTTGGCACTTTTAAGTAGCTCTACTCACACATGTCAGCTGTTATTACTCTAGAACTTCTGTCTGTACCTTTCCTAAGGTTTTGGGCACATCACCCTTTGCTAATTCTCCACATCTCTAGAGACCTCTACAAAAAAATGTGGTAAATACATTTTGATGGCTATGAGAAATAAGCCCACTGACTCAATTAAAGGAAGGACGTGGAGACTCAGAGCACAGTGAAGCGAGGCTTTAATCAACCTTCTTGCAAGAGCGAGTGTCTGATGGACAGGCACAGTTGAGTCAGTTACAGCCGGCAATTTATCTCCTAGGGTGTAAGTCCTTCTGATTCCTCACTGGCTAAGTACTATGGAAATTACAGCCTTACCTGGAAGTCAGTTTTTTGGCGAACGCTCATTGCAAAGCCCGGGAAAATAA
Source organism: Panthera tigris (assembly GCF_018350195.1). Lineage (NCBI taxonomy): Eukaryota > Metazoa > Chordata > Mammalia > Carnivora > Felidae > Panthera > Panthera tigris. The sequence goes on from NC_056672.1 coordinate 53,757,411, forward strand.
GCCCACGAAATGGGGAGAGGAAGAAGAACTAGGAAGTGAAGTGTCTAAGGGTTTGGGACTCCATTGTCGGGTGGGGGTGGGGGTTGTACATATTTCTGGTAGGTTGTAAACCTATAGTTAACTAGAGGGCACAGCTTTCATTTGGTATTTTGAAAATGAATCATCTTACTTCTCACATGGCTAACTGGTTAGCAAATGAATATATGTATTTTAATAATCCTAGGAGTACTTGAAGACAAGTATCATTTGCTTTTTTTCGGTATGTTTGCATGATTACATTTATTTCCTGGGAACCATTTCATACATCAAAACACTGAAATAACTGGATTGTTCATCTCAAATTAAAATGGGGTAATTTAGTATATTAATAAATTATCTGAGACATAAGTTGTTGAATACTGGGGATAATTACTTAGAGGAAAGTGAAAGCATTAGAAATTCTAGTTAGGATTCAGGTTGGTGATTTGATCCAGGTTTTATGTTTGCTGGTACAAAGAAGGCCAAGAAATTAGGTAATTTGCTATCTAACAGGATGTGCTGATGGTCATTTACAGCCTTTTTTTCTCATTATTACCCATGGAAATGCTTTTCTTTTGTAATTCTTCCTTCTTATTCATTCATTTTCCTACTTTACTCTCTTGGCTTAGGCTCACTTACTTCCTCACACATGTCAGAGGGGAACAACCGACAATCTTGATGTGCAGAAAAGACGTCTAAAAAAAATGATCAGGATGAAATAACCTAACAGCTTGCCTTTGAAATCTAAAAGTGAAATGTATTTATTTTCTCATTATATAATGGCCTGCTCCCAGGATGCGGATCTGGATGTGGCTCTGTTGAGCTGGGGGGTGGGGTGGGAGGAAGCTAGCAGGACAATCTGTGAGCCCACACTTCTCATTAAAATGAGATTATTTTAAGAGGGTGTATCCACGTTCTACAAAATTGATTAGGTTTCCTAGGATTTTGATTAAGAAATTCTGACATCTGTAGAGTATCTTTAAAAGGTTATGCCTTCTGCAATAACTGGATGGAAATACTTATTGTACCATTATAATTTAGAAATATACCATTTAAATCAAATACTTTCTTAAAAATATAAACATATTTCCTGAAAACTGACATATCTTTGAAAGCCTGTAGTAAGGGATGCTATCCACAGTTTATTTTCAGTTCCTAACTACTTTCCTTTAAACTGAACTTGTAAATTATTGTTTCCATAAAAGGAACGTGGCATATAACACATACTGCTACAAAATAAGGAAATGTAAGAACATGCTGAGAAAGATGGACAGCCACGGGGCTTGCTGGAAGAAAGAGAGTCTAATCCTAGACCTTGGAATGATTGGAAAGGAGAAAAAACTGGCCAGAAACTAGCTAAGCCATTGCATAATCCATGAAGAAAATGACTAGCTCTTAATATATACCTCAGTACACATAGAAGGGATAAGTTGATGGTTATAAAAGGAAGGTGTTTAGAAATAGTGACTGTAAGATTTACTCACCTTTGGTATTGAATGGGGCAGAAAAAGGCTCAACTCCACCAAGTCATGCACCAAATGCATTATGATGATACCAGTCCAACTGCCATTACTAAGACCTACCCAAGATGCCAGGAACAAGGGCAGCAAGGGAAAAACAGACAGAACCTCGGATCCTTGGAGTCAGGGGAGCAGGTAGCTCAGAATCTGCCAGAGGAGGCAGGGAAATGGCAGGAGACAGGCCCTCAGAGCTCAGGCTCCAAGACCCAGATACATATTTCATTGGCTAATTGGACTTCACTTACAATACAAACTCAAAGAGAAAATCATTAAGAATTACATTCAAGAGGGGCCCCTGGTGGCTCAGTTGGTCGTGTCCAACTCTTGATTTCAGCTGAGGTCATGATCTCACGGTTCATGGATTCAACCCCTGTGTCAGTCAGGCTCTGTGCTGACAGTGAGAGCCTAATTGGGATTCTCTCTCTCCCTCTCTCTCTGTTCCTCCCCCACTCCCTCTCTCTCTCTCTTTCTCTCTCTCAAAATAAATAAAAAAATATTTTAAAGAGCGTTGTTTCTCCTTTCTAAAAAAACAAAATTAAAAATTACATTCAAGAAATACATTTCAAGAGAAGCCTGGGTGGCTCAGTCGGTTAAGCATCTGACTATCAATCTCAGCTTAGGTCCTGATCTTATGGTTTTGTGAGTTCGAGCCCCACATAGGCTCTGTTCTGACAGCACAGAGCCTGCTTGAGATTCTCCCTCTTTCTCTGACCCTCCCCCACTCACACTCTCTCTGTCTTTCTCAAAATAAATGAATAGACTTCAAAAAAATAATGTTAAAAAAAAAAGAATTACATTTCAAGATGGCAACTGCAGAGTATTAAATCCAAAACTGTGGGGGCCCTTCTGAGTCTGAGGCTGTTGGCAATTGCACTGGGCACATGAACAAGAAGCTCTGGAGCTGAGCAGTGTTCGAGGTATAGCAGATAGAGTAGTGATAAAAGGGAAACAAGTAAGCCTCACCAACACAAAGTTTGTATTCTAGTCATCGAGGACACCTTAAATAAAATCATTACATGTTATACCAAGTTGGAAGATAGGAAGGTCCATGAAGAAAAATAAATCAAAGAAGAAAGGATAAGGAGTGATGGGCATAATAATTTTAAATAAGTTGGTCAAGGAGGTCTCATTGAGCAGTTGAGAATTGTCTAAAACTTGAAGGGATAAGGGAGGCATCTTGAAGAAGCATGTTCCAGATAGAGGAAGGAAAAAAGTCATGGTCTGCAGCATGCATGAATCAATTAAGGAAAAGAAAGAGGCTAGTGTATTGGAGGAGAATGAGTCATGTGAAAAGTATGGGGTGTGGGAGATAAGCTTAGGAATCCCCCTGGGCTTACACCAATGGGTTAACAAGGCATAAAGAAATACAAAGCCATAGAATGCTTACACCAATGGGTTAACAAGGCATAAAGAAATACAAAGCCATAGAATGCTCACACCTGAGTTTGGGTAAACCAGAGTGGCAACCCAAGAAGAGGGAGGTGCAAAGGCACCCTAAGAATAGGGAGGTGTAAAGCCCCTAAAAATAGGGAGGTGAAAAGGTACCCCAGAATAGAAAGGGGTGCAGAGCCCCCAGAATAGAGAGGAAGGGGAAAGACCCAAAATAGGAATGGGTGCAAAGGTGCCTAATACATAGGTATATGAAATAAACAAGATTAGATATTCAGGGTGGAAGCACCCCCAATTTAGTACTATAGCAGAAAAGATGCTTTCATAAGAGGATGGAGCCAAGTTAGGTAAATTGAACTAAGGACCCCTGAGCTGCAGGCAAAGCAGCCCAGAGCAGAGATGGTTAACAAAAGAAAAGATGCCTTATTAACCCTGAGGTTATTCCCCCTATCTGTCTTACCCCTAGGCTAACTAAGATAAACAGGTGCTGCCTCATGTCCATTGTAAACAACCTTCCTCCCGACTGCCCAGCACCCAGATTTTGTTTTGTATTAACCCAAACCCCTAACCCTGTATATCTTCAAGACCCCCTTTCCCTCACATCCACAAGTTAATGTTCACAGATTCATTGTTGCTTTGGGCACATCCATCGCCATGCTTATAAGCCTTCTGATCCTGACAAAAACAGGGCAAGGATCCTTATTCAGGGCTCTTGTCTTTTCCCAGACATTAGCCATCACCTGTTTTTCTTCCTGCGTCCCACTTTCTTGCTAAACAAGAGAGAACTTTAGACCCAGAGTCTAAGACATGGGGACAGGAATTTAAGATGAGATCCAAATTTTAAAAGACTCCAAACTGTAGTGATCTGTAGTCCACCAACATGACTTTGGCTTCCCTTTTAATGAGCAGGAAGGTCACTGGAGAGTTTATAACAGAGTGAAATGATTCCTCTGTCTTTGAAAGGAATCTCTCCGGCTGTTCTATTGAGAAGAGACAGTAATGGTTCAAGAGTTGGAGCAGAAAGCCAAGCAGGAAGTTATTGCAATGATACAAGTAGGACTGATAGTGCTCCAGCCATTATACTCACATCCCAGGCAGCAGTAATTACATAGAAGCTCATGCCCATTTAACTTCTGAGTGAATTTCATCACAAGACAGTAGCTTAAGAAGAAGCAGAGTAGGAAATCACGATGAAGTGATTAAAAGTATGGGGCGCCTGGGTGTCTCAGTTGAGTGTCCAACTTCGGCTCAGGTCATGATCTCACGGTCCGTGAGTTCGAGCCCCATGTCAGGCTCTGTGCTGACAGCTCAGAGCTTGGAGCCTGCTTTGGATTCTGTGTCTCCCTCTCTCTCTGACCCTCCCCCATTCATGCTCTGTTTCTGTCTCAAAAATAAATAAACGTTAAAAAAAATAAAAAAAAAACAAAAGTAATAAAACCTTTCCCCAAACATTGGAGATTCAAGAACTGTTTGCTCAGTTTCTACATCCACTAGGATCTGGGATTGTATCATTTTAATTGACTCTCATGAGGTACGGTGACTAATCGCGGCATAGACATGGAGATGTCTAAGTAATTGTTATCTGTCCATGCTCCTATGTCCATCAAGGAGGACTTTCCAGTTTCTCTTTTCAGAGCAAGGAGGAGCATAAAATTTCAGAGAATGCACTGAAAATTTTGTATTTAGTCACATATGTGTGACTCAGAGAATTAAAGAGAGCTGGACTTCTTAAAAAAATACAGTTCTCAGAACAGGGCCTGCAAACCCACTCTAAACAAATGTCCTTTTGTACAGTGACAGCTGCCAAGTTGTCAAAAGCAGAAAGTCATTCATCAATATTCCTGTCTAGAAATGTTAGTCACTATCAAATAATCCTGCTCCCTTGTACATAAGCTTTCCTGCTCATCTCCTATATTTATATCCATGCTGTTAAAAACACTTAAATGTTGCAGGATGTATTTAACAATAAATCTAAACATACAATAGCTGTACCAACATCTAACAAGCAGATCGCCATGTAGGACTGTCAAGTTCACGTCTACACCCACCTAAGTCTGTAAGTCGAGTATACGTTGAACTTTCAAAAATCCTTTGGTCTTTCTGGGAATCTCACATAAAAGAAAAACAGGAATATCCTATATTTTACTTGGATATGTCCTCTATTAACTTTATTAACAATCTCAATTCATAAAGTCCCATTATCTCCTAAAGAAACACTGTAGGTAAAATTAATTAAGCATATTCTCCCATATCATGGCCTTTTCTCTGACTGTCCTACCACACTGTAGCTATTGTCAAGATGGCTCTTCACTCCTAGAGACATACTGGAACCCTCAAACCCAAATCTGAAAAATCTCAAATGCCCAAATTAACCAGGAACACTTTCTACTACATAGACGCAAATTTTGTGAACCGAGGCAGAGCCTGAAGTAGACTGACCAAAGTTTGAATATTTGCCAGCTCACTTTCCAGCAATGTGACCATAAAAAAATAAAAATAAAAATAAACCTACCTATTTTTCCATTTAGGGAAGCATGTTAAAAATTTTCAGGAAACATATTATTTTTCCTGAATATAATACTATTGCATGATCTTTAGTGAGAAAAAATTAAAGAATTCTATAAAGAAGAAAAAATTTTAAATGGTCCCTGTAACTCACAGATAACCATTATAAATATTTGGGGTCTTTCCAGCCCTTTAAAAGAAATCTATCTTTGATGACAAGATTTTTTTTCTTGAAGTTCTCTGGCAATTATATTCCTGTCACTGTATCTGAAGTTTCACTGCTCCTTCATGACACATGTGACTTAATATCTTGTCTTCAGAAAATATCTTATACCATGTGCTCCCTCAGACCTTCATTCAAGGTTCTGAAAGTCCATTGTAGTTTGGAAAAAATACCTGTGAGCCTAAGGGATGAATTCCTATTTCTACAAGAGTCAAGATCTCAAAGCCCAGTGACAAATTAAAGCAAGGATTCTCCACCCTACACCCCACCCCTGTGGTTTCTTACCCTTTAAATTTGTAACTCTGGGGAAGATCTATCTTTCAGCCATTGTGTCTGTGGCTTTATGCAATAGAACCTTAAAACTGTGGCAGAAACTATTATTATTCAGTGTTTATTATAATTAAATATAAATAAAGGCTGTGTTTAAGACAAAAATCACCTCAGTCTAAGCAGGTAGTTTGAAACAGCTCAATTTTTATCTATTACTTATCAGAATACACTCTAGAAAGTTGTGATCTTAGGGTTATGGGGAAAGTTACTAATCTATTTTTGTCGTTTCAAGTGTTTATTTAAATTTTAGTTAACATATCCTAATCTATTTTAAATAAAAGTGTCCACAAGATACTGATCCAGCTAGTATACAGAACCACTCTCAGGAGCCACTGGTTTAATCTAATCTAAGAACTATATAGTTCTTTCTAAATTTTCATATTCTTTTGCAGTGCAGTGCAATAGATTGTTTGAGCCAAAATTTAAATGCTGGTCATCTTAATGACAATAGGATCCTATTTCATACTGAGAAATGCATAGCAAATGTAAGGAAGGACCCAGACAGTGATTTTCACTTTTTCACAAAGAAGCAAGTATTTTAAAAGGCTCTGTTTCTGGACATGATAATTCTGTAGACATTGACTTGGTAATTTGCAACTTTAAAAAATATCCAGGAGATCTTTATATAATGTTTCTTTGGGAAATCCTCAAAGATTAGACAATGCTCCATTTGCTTCAGGTGGTTAAGACCATTAGAAGCATGCTCCATCTATCATTAATATGTAGCTCAACATTATGTGAAAAATAACAGAAGAGTAATAATATTGCAATCTGATCTTTTGTAATATCTATTGCCATGACAATTCAACACACCTTTCAGCCTGTAACTGTACATAGATAGGGCGATGATAGATGATAGATGCATTTACTTATATTGATGTGTGTGTGGTGTATTTGCATATGCATCTGGGGAGACGGAGAGGAAGGGAAGGAGGGAGAGGGGGAGAGAGAGAGAAGGCAAAGGCCTGTATTACCTAAAGATCAGGGTTTTTTCTGTTTTATAGAGTTTTTTCCTAAAAGATTTTTGCAAGTTTGTTTGACTTCATCAATCTCTTCACTCAATCACATCAGAAGAAGAGTCCTTGAGAAGAGGTTTAACTTTATAAACAGGTCCTTGGAGGCAACCGTTGGAAAAAAATAACTCTCAGATTGATCTTCCTATCATGCTTGGAAATAGTATTAATATTGATTCCCAAAGGAAGGTGGCATAAAAATGGTAACAGAAGAACAGTCATGATTTAAAAAAAAAAAAAAAAAAAGTCCTGATTGTAAGTAAATCATTCTGCCATAGCACAGAATCATTTGAAGTCACTGTAAAAGTTAAAGTCCTGCTTTGTGTCACTTTGTATAGTGTATGATACAAATCCAAAACATATTTCTTAATAATAGAATTACATAATAACATAGATTTATTATATATTTATTATCATAAAAATATATTTCAATATTTTCTGGCTTTTTGTACTTTTTCTTCATTAAAATAGCGACTTGTTATTTTTAACATAGTGAATTATGTTTGATCTTTTGCCATTAGATAATAAATAGTGCCCCAAGCAGCAGCAGGGTAAGCTAGAAAGTATGAAATGGATATGTATGGCTGTGTCTTCCTCTTCCATTCACCCCCACAGACAGTGGCCCTGCTTCCTTCTCCTCCAATTCTGTGCAAAGCCAGCTTAAGAAAGAGCTGATAATATTGAACACTCCAATTACAAAGGCATAACAGCCTTAAGATGTTATTGTGCAAGGAATATTTACATCTTCTACAAAATATTTTTTCTTTTATTTAGAATTATAAATGAAAATATTATAGTGTAGTCCATCTTGCAAAATGCATGACATTTTTATGAAAAACACTCCCCCTTTCTTACTATATATTCTCTTTCTCAGAAACGACCTATTTCAACTCTTTCACTTGATAATTTCACATTTAACTACATGTTTCTAAGTAATGTATTTATAGTATTGTTTCTGGTTTTTAGTTTTTAAAAATATCCAGTATGGATTTAGCAGGTCTCTTAAATTGTAAGTCAAAACATCCTTCCATTTCTCCAGCTCCTCAGTTATTAATAATGTTTGCTAAAGTCAATGCTTGGCAATGTCTTTATTACATTATAAATAAAATGTTTTGCTGAAGTACATTATGATTTCATTTTCATTTTCTTTCTTTTCATTGTCCTTTAAGTAACAATTATTTTTGTTTTGTTTGCTTTGTTCTTTGTATCTTAATGTATCAGTAACCGACTTCCAAACTACCAATCAGAATTGTAAATTTCCTCTTAAAAATATTAAAAATCATCAAACATCCTATTTGGTGTGTTTTATTTCTGAAAATATTTCTTTGGGAGTACTAAATCCTTCTCCTCAAATCTGGACTCTGAGAACTGAATTGTTCTCCAAATTCAATGCAAAGTTGATATCTTGGGCTCTTCAGTTTTAATTTTTGGGGGAGATTCTTTCCCAGATACAGCTTTAATCCTCTGTTTCTTAAAATATATTTCACTCTTTAATTCATTGTCTCATTTTGGTGGAATGCCTCTTTCGGTGGAATCCTTGGAAAGAGCGCAAGAGAGGAAATTTTTAGATACCTTGTATGTCTGAACATACAATTTTTAGATACCTTGTATGTCCCTCTCTCTCTCTCTCTCTCTCTCTCTCTCTATATATATATATATATATATATATATACACACACACACACATATATATACACATACATATAGATATATACATATTTTTTTTTTAGGATTTTCTCATTGCTCAGATTCCTTTTTGATATACCTTTTAAAATATATTTTCTAGACACTATCAGACCTATTCAATCTGGAAACATATTAATTATTGATAATTGAAAATTATCAGGCAAATAATTTAAAAATGTTTTGAAGAACTGAATAATTACATATTAATTATTCAGTTCTTCAAAACATTTTTAAATTATTTGCCTGATAATTTTCTCTCCTCTAGCTTCTCAGTTCTCTCTCTCTCTGGAATTTTTATCATTCAGTTACTGGACAACCTATAGTTATTCCCTAATATCATTACTTTTTCACTTTTACTTTTACTTTCACTTTTTCATTGCATGATCTTTTTTCCTACTCTTTGAGAGAGTATTTCAATTTTGCTTCCAATTCTTTCATTCTTAATTTCTGCTATAATATTTTATTTTTTTGTAATGTTTATTTTTGAGAGAGAGACAGAATGCAAGTGGGGGAGTGGCAGAGAGAGGGAGACACAGAATCTGAAGCAGGTTCCATGCTCTGAGCTGTCCGCACAGAACCCAACGCAGGGATTGAACCTCAGCTATGAGATGATGACCTGAGCCAAAGACGGAGGCTTAACTGACTGAGCTATCATATTTTAAATGTCCATCAAGCCTTTTTATGATTTTCTAAATTTTATCTTTAGCATCTTTTTTCTTATGTCATGGAATATTTTCTAATTTCCTCTGAGAATATAAATATTTATTCCTGTTTCCTGTTTGCATGCTCACTTGCACTCATATTCTCTCTCATTACACACACACACACACACACACACACACACACACATATATATGTCATTTCCTTTACATCTTTTCATTTTGGTCTTTGCCTTTCTTATTGAATTGCTTACCTAAATTTCCTGCCATTATTTGCTATGAACTCCTGTTAGTAAGAAGCACTGGAAAGTATATTGAAGGTCTGAATGCTTGACCAGGGCTTGCAAACTGGTGGGTGATCTACCTCCAGTTGACATGTTTTGACAGGGGAACCCCTACAGTCAGTATTTTTAAGAATATTACCTTGTACAGGCTTTTATCTAGAAATGAAACTTTCACACTCCTAATGACGGATTTTAAGCCTGACAGTGATAGGTAACTGTGCAAATGGGCTGATGAATCTCACAACTCAGTGTATTGCATTTCACTTAATACCCCTGCTATCTGTGACTAACATCCCAGAGTCTGGATTCCTTCTAGTATAGTATCTAGTATGACTCTTGATAGAGTGAATTTCTCCTGTTGGCACTGAGCAACTGTAGTTGCCAGCTGTGCCAGATGTGAAAAGGGATCAGGTAACAAACAGCATCTTATACAATTAAAACAAAACTTCTCCACCTGAATCTCCATTTTTGGATACCCCTGTTGCCTCTTGTATCTGAGCCTTTCCATGGTTGAATATGAATTGTCTGTCTTTTGCATTTTCCTGACCACTTGTTTGGATTTCTAATTTCCCTGCTCTTTTAAATCACTGAACATTCATCTACCTGTTTTCCCTCTTCCACAAATATATTGTGATCTCTCCTTCCCTTGGTCCCTGTGCATCTAGTCTTTACTAGAGCAATTATAGTGAGTATTGGGAGAAAGCAAAGGTAAAAGTATGAATCCAGTCCTTTGTGCTCAAGGGATGCTCTGCTATTTAATTCTACTTTTGGATTTCAGACATAATTTAGCTGGTAAAAAAAAAAACAGCTAATTTTGTATTTTGTACTTCTTGAAATCACAGCAAATGTGTACGCCCTTACTTTCCTGTGTTAATTGTGAATCAGGCCACTATATGCACTTAAATTCAATTTAAATGATATTTATATTCATAGTGTAGCCTTTTTTATGAATTTATAGGACTTTGTATATGGCTATCTCCTGTTATTTTAACGTTTTCCTAATTTGTTGAAAAATGTGTTTTCAATTAGATTGTCTAGTAAGTGTTTTAAGTGTTAGGGCTGCAGAAACAAAATACTTGTCCATCACTTCCTTTAATTACATTTTCTAGTGATCATATTAGCAGACTTGGGAAAATTAGTAGATATATCAAAAGCAAAATACCATTACATAACTATGAATTATTTAAGTTTCAGTCTACACAAAAGTATACAAAACAAGACAAACTGAAATTATAGGAAAAAAATAAACAAACAAAAGGAAAGAATGAACAGTTGATTCTGTGGCCCTTCCCTCTAATCTGAGGGACATCTAAGAATTTGACCCTTAGTCAATTCCTCTTTTACCAAAGATGGATCAGCTAAATCTACCATCACTGTCAATAAAAAAATTCACACAGCTCATTCACAAATGTACATATTATCAAAATTATTAAAGCTGAGGGCTCTGTTTCATTGCTTCAGGATCTTTGCTCATTGCTTTTTTTTTCTGAAATACCACTTTCAGAATGTAAGAAATAAAGGTCAGACTGATAGGAGTAGATTATAAAGCAGTTGCTTGAAAAGTGCAGGACCAGGCACTAAGGTGATATTGCCTATGATTCTCAGACCAACATGTACTAGATATATGAGTTGGCAATGATTTGTTTAAGGAATTAAAGATTTTGACTAGTGACATCATTAACTGTATTAACCAATAACATCATTATTTATTAGCAAGCAGAAACCCTAAATTTCTTTTTTTGGGGAGAGAAAGAGAGAGAGGCAGAGAGTGAGGGAGAGAGAGAGAATCTTAAGCAGACTCCAAGCTTAGCATGTAGCCCAACGTGGGGCTTGAACTCATGCCCCTGAGATCATGACTAGAGCCAAAATCAAGAGTCAGACTCTTAATTCATTGAGCCACCCAGGCATATCAGCAAGCACAAACTCTAAAGTGCCATCCTTCTTCAAGTCTCTGTCTAGACTCCTTGATGCAGAATAGCTTTCTTTGGATATGAGTACGTATGATGTCTTTTCCTCTATTGCTAAAGGAATTCCCAGACATTTGAGTTTAAAGCCTAAATTAGGAAAAGTGTCTATTCATGTCTTCTGCCCATTCTTAACTGGATTATTTGTTTTTTGGGTATTGAGTTTGATAAGTTCTTTATAGATTTTGGATACTAACCCTTATCAGATAGTCATTGGCAATTATCTTCTCCCGTTCTGAAGGTTGCCTTTTAATTTTGCTGCGCAGATGCTTTTTATATTGGTTAAGTCCTAATAGTTCATTTTTTGCATTGTTTCCCTTCCCTCTGATGACATGTCTAGTAAGAAGTTGCTACAGCTGCTGTTAAAGAAGTTATTGCCTATGTTCTCCTCTAGGATTTTGATGGTTTCTTCCCTCACACTTAGGTCTTTTACCATTTGAATTTATTTTTGTGTGTGGTAGAAGAAAGTGGCCCAGCTTCATTGTTGTTTATGCTGCTGTCCAGTTTTCTCAACACCATTTATTGAAGAGACTATCTTTTTTCCATTGGATATTCTTTCCCGCTTTGACAAAGACTAGTTGACCATATAATTGTGGGTCCATTTCTGGGTTTTCTATTCTGTTCCATTGATCTATGTGTCTGTTTTTGTGTCAGTACCATACTGTCCTGATGACTACAGCTTTGTAATATAACTAGAAGCCCGGAATCATGATGCCTCCAGCTTTGCTCTTCTTTTTCAAGGTTTCTTTGGCTATTCAGAGTCTTTTGTGTTTCCATACAAATGTTAGGATTGTTTGTTCTAGCTCTGTGAAAAATGCTATTGGTATTTTGATAGGGATTGAATTAAATGTGTAGATTGCATTGGGTAGCATAGACATTTTAATGATATTTGTTCTTTCAATCCATGAGCATGGAAATTTTTTCCATTTCTTTGTGTTCTCTTCCATTTCTTTCATAATTGTTTTATAGTTTTCAGAGTACAGATCTTTTACCCCTTTGGTTAGGTTAATTCCTAGGTACCTCATGGTTTTGGTGCAATTGTAATTGGGATAGGTTTCTTGATTTCTCTTTCCGCTGTTTCATTATTGGTGTATAGGAATACAACAGATTTCTGTACATTGATTTTGTATCTTGAGACTTTACTGAATTTTTGTATTACTTCTAGCAATTTTTTGGTGGAATCTCGGGTTTTCTATATAGAGTGCCACGTCATCTGCAAATAGTGAAAGTTTGACGCATAGATGGCCAACAGATACATGAAAAGATGCTCTACATTAATCATCATCAGGGAAATACAAATCAAAACTACAATGGTATATCACCTCATACCATTCAGAATGGCTAAAATTAACAACACAAGAAATAATATGTGTTGGTAAGGATGCATAAAAAGGGGAACCCATTTGCACCGTCGGTGAAAATGCAAACTGGGGCAGTCGCTCTGGAAAATAGTATGGAGGTTCCTCAAAAAGTTAAAAAAAAAAGAACAGCCTATGATCCAGCAATTGCAGTACTAGGTATTTACCCAAATGATACAAAAATGCTGATTCAAAAGAATACATGCACCCCAATGTTTATCGCAGCATTATCAACAATAGCCAAATTATGGAAAGAGACCAAATGTCCATCGACTGATGAAGGGATAAAGAAGATGTGGTATATATATTTATATATAATGGAATATTACTCAGCCATAAAAAGAATGAATTTTTGCCATTTGCAACGATGTGGATGAAGCTACAGTATTATGTTAAGTGAAATAAGTCGATCAGGGAAAGACACATACTATATGATTTCATTCATATGTGGAATTGAAGAAACAAATTATCATAGGTGACAAAAAAGAGGCAGGAAAGCCAAGAAATAGAGTCTTAACTATAGAGAACAAACTGATAGTTACCAGAGGATAGGTGGGTGGGGGTATCAGTTAAGTAGGTGATGGTGTTAAGGAGTGCACTTGTGATGAGCACCAGCTGTTGTATAGAAGTGGTGAATCACTGCGTTGTACACCTGAAATTAATATTACACTGTATGTTAATTAACTGGAATTTAAATAAAGACCAAAAAATAAGAAGAATAAAGCCAAAGTTAGGGCTAAAATTTTGGTTCCATTAAAGTCAATTGAAGAAAAGATGGAGAAAAAAAAGTGAAACATATTTACTCTCTTTGCTGACTACCTTTTAAGTTCAAATTAGTTTCAGCTTTAGATAACTAACAAATAAGCAAACAAAGCTAGGATCCTAATCAAGGTAGAATTTCTCTCTTACATAAAAATTCTGGATGTGGGTAGTCCAAGGTTGGTGTGTGCATCACCAAGGAGAACGAGTTTATTGTATCATTCTGCTGCCACACCCAAGCTTGGCATCCATGCTTATGCACTGCATGGTACAAGAGAGCTGCTGGAGCTCTGTGCACCACATCCAAATCCAGACAGCAGGACAGAGAAGGAGTGGAAGGACACAGAGTGCTTCTCGCAACTGGGTTAACAATATTAACCACCTTCTATAATTTCTTTATGTCATATTGGCTCAAATATTGTCTCCATAGCGTATCTAGGTATGAAGGACGGGGAGTGTTGTAACTCAGTGAAAATACTGAGTACCCAAGTAATATTCATGATCTGCTCCTAAAGAAGGAGGAAGAAATAGATAGTGTGCAGCAATTAGCGGTCTAAGATGCTTGTATTCTTTCCCCTGCAGCGTTTCCCCACTGATACATAAACCTTACTAATTTGCTATGATTGTCAATTCATAAACCTCCCTAGATCTGCCTTCTTATTTTCTGCCCCTATGGCTTCCATTTCCTGCCTTATTACCCCCATGTCCCTTCTATTCCCTTACCTAACCATAATTCAAAACCAGTCCATCTTTTTATATTCAGTTTATTCACCCTAAGTAATTTTATGTTTACAGTAGTTTTGAAAGTGGCAAGACTAACCATTTAGTTTTTTTTCTTCTAAGATAACTGATAAACTGAATCATGATGTCTTTAGCTTATACAATAGTGTTACCTTCCCTCTTTCAGCCATGCTAGCTGTGAAATAAGGAAAATTTCTAACCTTTTCCAATGATATGGTAAGATCTTCCTTGTCTCTTGTTCTTCCTTTCAGAATAAAATTTTTGTCCTCTGTGTCCACAGCTGTGAGTCTTTGCTCTTCTTTAAAAATGTCTGGTTTTGTTCTTCCAAGATTTTATTTAAATTCAAGTTAGTTAACATAGTGTGTAATATTGATTTCAGGGGTAGAATTTGGTGTTAATTCATGTTTGCAAATTCCAACACTGAACCACATGTTAAATAAATGAATCTTTACACACTTGAGTTTTATATGTAGGATTATATTAATATACTAATTATGTGATACTAACAATATATTGCAAAACTTATAAGGAGTATGGAATGATAATGTATTATCTGCAGTTTCAGGGGAAATAAAAATACATTTTGTATTTTCATCATATAGTTAAAGATTAGCAGGGTAAAAATAAAAATCTAGAAAATTATGTCCAATCACCTCTCCCTAGAACTGTGCTTGTCAAACTATAGTATGTATAAGACTTACTTAGGATCCTTGATAAGACTTAAATAGGATCCTTGATAAAAACCCTTGAGCTTTATACGCCTCATCCCTAGAGACTCTGATTCAGTTCATATAATGTAGAATCCAAGAAACTGTGTTTTCAGTCAGCACACGAACGTTCACAGACAGGATACCAAAAGGAAAAATTGGCAGGGGGGCTGACAGATCAAAGAGAACTCCCTTCACACAATAGGGGTTAAAAGCAAACAAACAGTAGAAAAGGAAAACATCAATACATCCATGTTAGAGCCTTCTGTTTTTCAAGAGAACATACTTAAAAGACAGAGTGATTATAAAATATAATAAAAGAACTTTCCAGTTTTTAGAGAAGATTAAAGGGAGAAGAGGATTATTGTGCACTCAGTGAGAAACTGAAGCCACATTATGTAAAATGTTAAGAGAGTAATTTATACCCAATATACAATTTGGCAGCGATTTTATTTTGAACCAATCAAAAAATAGAAGCAAATTATGAAAAATATTGCTATCAAACAAGGGCAATATAATGATTAGGTCGGTGACATATTTTTCCTCATCAGAAGACAACGCACTAATTTTCTATTATGTAAATGTAAAACTTAAGAGTTCTAACTCTAGAGACAATTCCAATACCTACTAATTATATTATAATAGACTTTTTTTTTCCAAATCTCAGTTGTTTCAACCCTAAAATTAGGATGAAATTGTTCACTAACTCATGAGGTTGTGCTGACAAATCAATACAACATGATAATACATGTAAGTTTGTAACACGGTGTCTACTGCATGAATGTCTGATATTGTTAGACCTACAATATACTCTCATGTCTTCCGAAGCTGTCTTCCAAATAAATAAGGGTGATAAGGGTGAGATCAAACAGTAAATCTGCACAGACTACAGCTACTGGGGACAAAACAAAACCCTGCTATACAAAGGCTTTACCTAATCATGGACTAAGAATGTTCTATAAGGATCCAAATACTCTTCAAGATTTTGACTGTCTGAAAAAAATCCTTTAGACTAGAATGAATGTGGAGATGAATAATTACTGAAAATCCTCTGGCTAGGGATTACCATGCTTCTCTTCCCTACTGATACTGCTATCCTTCGTTCATATATATAATCTCCCCATGGAAAAGGAAAAAGGACAAGACCACTTGTAAGAGAAATCCTCCACTTACACATCTATTCGTGTGATCCCCTCCATTGTCATGGGTATGGTTGGACCTGAGCAATTAGCTGAGCAATGCTTTCCCTGAAGTCTTTCCTGCTTGACAATCTAGATTCATGAACTGGAGAGAATGTTTATTACCCTACCTCCTAGCCAAACTGTATTTATGAGTTGCCTGAATCTAGTTTACTTGCCTTCTTAAAGCAGGTACAAATTATCCCACTCAATTTTACTTGGGGTTTTACAGTTGAGTGCTTCAATTTGTCACTAGAAGGAGAGAGAAAAACTAGAATAGTAGAGCCTTTAGGGTTCATTCAGTATAGGACATACGAAATGTCCTGTAAAAATTAAATGGCTGTTATTGTCATCTACCTGCTGGTAGCAACCAAATCTGTATTCCAACCCAAATATCTCTCCTGAGTTTCAAATCAAAAGATTGAGTTGCCTCCTGGGCTATAAAACTGTAATCTCACAAGCAACCCCTAAACCACAAATCATTCGAGTCTCCCCAAAACTGTTTCTTCTACACTGCTTTTCAGTAAATGTCATCACTGGAATCAGTTACCATGCCCTGGAATTTTCCTCTCTGATTCTTTATATCTTTATATTCACACTAGACACACTAGACACCTCTTGTCCAGGTTGCTAATACCGCAACCCAAATTATCTCCTTTCCGTCCTACTCCTATTCCAATGTACCCTTTGAACCACCACCAAAATGATGTTTTAAACAATTCTGAAATGCTCTCTCTTGTGTGTTACATCTTCCAGCTACCATCAATGGCAGACAAGATGAAGGGCCATTTTATCAGCATTCTAGTATGCCTTTATGATCTCAGTCCAGCATAGGATCATCTCCTGCCATGACTGTCAAAGCTTCCCAACCAACGATCACCACACATCTCTCACCAAACACATAGGGGTTATTTAGCTTCTTGCTACAAGGGAGAACACACATCAGAGGAACACTGGAGTGTTTCTGTAAAAGGTAGTTAGAAGGAGCTTATTATCGTATTTGCACATGTGCCAGAGATTCCAGGTAGAATTTAGAGACGTGGATAATTCAGAGTGGGATGCCGTCAGACAACACAAAGAAATCAATGACTGGGTATCTATCTAATCTCTCTCTCTGTCTCTCTCTCTCTCTCTCTCTCTCTCTATCATCTATCAATCTATACATTTTTTTATATATCTAGGAGGCAGGGAGTTCAAAGTGGAGATAGACTTGTCACCGGTAAAGAAACCACACTCATGCATGCTTTCCTGAAGAACAGGGTGTTTCATTAACTTTTGTGGTTGCAAAGTATCCTTTCCTCTGTCTTACTCATTTGCAGCCACAGAGTGGGCTTCTCCAAGTACTGATTCTATTCTGAAAGTTTTTTTTTATGTTTTCTGTGGAATGTTACCGCCAAGCTGTCAGCTTCCAGGGAGCTGCTAAGGTCATTTTCCACTTTCTCACCACCCATGCCAAGTTCTGCCTCCTCATTTACCCAACACTGTGCAGCCCCCTGAAAGACATGTGCTATTCATAGTTTATGAGTCTTGACGGAAGCATTTCTCAGAGCTTGAAAAACTCCAATTGTACTTTTTCCAGGACTTCCTCCTACTTACCCCTTAGGATTATTTTCCTCCTCTCATGTGCATGTGTGTATGAGTTAACATATGGAAGAAATACATAAATGTAATAGCACCATCTTTTTTAAAACAAACGAAACAATATAAAATTAAGTGAAATAAATTGTCCATTCACTAATCCATTCACAAGCCATCTTATTCTTCTTCCCAGTTTCAAAATGAGAATAAGATTATTGTATTCAAGGCTACCACCTTGAAAAAATGATAATACACCAACAACATAGAGATTCTCATTTTCCTAGGGATAGATATGCAACCAATGAATCTAAAAGTTATTTATTATTATTAAAAAAATAAAAATAAAAGTTATTTATTTGGATTTCCAAGGGTTTAATAATATATTTAATAATATATGTTTATTCATGTGTCTTTGTCAAAGATGTATTTAAAAAGGAACTGATTTTCCCAATTCAACTATTCTATAGATAAGATTAAAAAAACTAATCTTGACTTTGAAATCAAATTCTCTAAAGATAAGTCAAAACAAAGTATTCTGGAACTATACAAAGAAAGCATCCCCATGAATACTAACAACTAGGAGAAATGTATTAGGATATACAATGTTAAATATACATATACATATATTCATATATATGCATATATTCATAAATATATTGATATATTCATATATATATATGTTTTTAAGTTCACCAAAGTACTACCAGCAGTAGCTTAAAATCCAAAATACTGTAATGCTTTAAAATCCTCTAAAGAATCCTTTTCCATAATCAATAAATCTTCATATCCACTTGTTAATTTAGCGAGTATAGTACCATTTCAGCAAACTCTCAGGAGTGATGAAATAAAAACAAGAATTACTGTAACAATGTTAGCTCAGTATATATAAAATGACCTACATCCTCTTAGTCCATTAATAGAACCTTTGGGGAACCAAGCAGTTAAAAGTAAATTAACAATAAAAAACCCAACTGAATCAGGCTTTGACGTGTGCACATAGCTCACCTTCTTCAAACAGAACTCCAAACATAATATGAATTAAATAAGTAATAGTAGTCTAAAAATTTCATACAATAACTGGGTAATACAATGGTTGGTTTAATGCATGGTTAACACAATGACAGTGTGTAGCGCTGCCTGGGAGCAAGACGGGCAGAGCGCTGGCCCCCTTGTTCCCCGGGGCAGAAAGATGCTCTTTCACCACCTGCCGAGCGTGCCGGTGTTGGGAGTGAGGCTCAGGGACCCCCCCACCGCCCCCCTCCCCCGAGCCTCCAGGCCACCGAGGTCGGAGGCAGTTCAACAGTTCGACCTGAGGCGGGTCGAACCCTGCGCAGTTCGACCTTGACTTCGTGTCCCGTATGATACCCGAGGTGGAGTGGGCAGCGCTCCTGGAGGTGGCCACTACCTTGCTTCTGGTTGAAGTGCCCGAAAGGCCGATTCAAGGGAGGAGCATGATGAAGAATTTCTAAGAAGATGCACCACTCGCTGCTGGAAGGGGATGTGTCAGAGGGCACTTTGCAAAGTCCCGAGAGCGGACGTCTGTCCCGCAACACTGGTGGGATCCCCAACATGCTGCTGAATGCGGAAGGCGCCCAGACTTACCTGTGCCAGGTAGCGGTTTTCATCCTGTGACCCTGCGGATCTCTATGTATATTTTGTTTGCTGGTGCTGCCATGTACCCCAGTCCTTGATCCAGTGACACACTGAACACACAATATTCCTGAGCTTGATATTCTATTTTTTCCCGCTAAAGTTTCAAACACCGCCATCCCCCGAAAAGGAGGAAGGATTAAACCTTATACTTTGTATAATGAACTAGCTAGAACATAATAAAAAAAGAGACAAACTTTAAACAATAAATCATAAACGTTAACTGAAAACATAGACAGCGTACGAGCTACCTGTAAACAGTTAATAAGGAAAAATTCTTCTCCATGACTAAATAAATAATAAGAAGGATTTTCAGATAGAGGTAAAAAAAAAAAAAAAAAAACAACTTGGCCGGGTGACCGTTCGTTATCCAAAGCAGAATTTAAGTTCAACTTTGGATTTACCTTAAGAAGAATCAATCCTAATGTAAATTAAATGTTAAGCTGAAGATATAGAGATCATCTGAAATAGGATAAAATCTTCCTCGAGTGTAATTACTTGTAAAATTATAATTGGCTTAAGGGCAACCCCAATTACAAATGCATTCCAGCTCAACCATAACTAAGTACCTATAAGCAAAACCATCTCTTATTACCATAATGGATTAACCTATATATGCAGAGAAAAATGTAAGTAATAAATGCTGCTTTGGATAATCCCTTATCAAAATGGATGAGCCATTGATAGAGAATAGATAGAAAACATTTTTAATGTATTAATTTAACATACTGTAAATCTGAAACATAAATGTGGTAAGAAAAGATTAAAAGTTAAAGTAAATGAACATTCAATCTTCCTTCTATTTGCTAAAGGAACCCATAAAACTTAAAAGTATTAACTGAACATGAAAACTAGTAATCTAAGAAATTAAGGAATCATTCTCTGAATTAATTATTTGGGTTGAGTGACCTCAGAGCATAGAAAAGCCAGCAAATGATCAAATCTGGACTGATCACTGAAAATACATAACCATCATGCATTGAACCAAAATTTGTATCAATAGAACAGATTTCTAAAGTGGAAACAATGAAATCCTGTTTTAGAGGTCAAATTGATGTTAAAATTATGGCTTTATTGTTGCATGCAGATATGCTTAGGATGTAACTTCCATTAAAAAGGTTCTTTTGTTCCATCATTAGAATTCTGTGTGGCCTGAGTTCAAACCAGAGAAGTTCCTTTTGGTGTCTCTTCATATAAAGATACCTCATAGTATGAAAGGACTTGACAAATAAGGTCTATTCTGCAAAAGGGTCTGATACTAAATAGATTTATATATAAGATATATATATATGTGTGTGTGTATATATATATACAGTAATAACATAAATTGAAAACTTTATTTGCAGGGGCTCAACTTTTTTATTTCAACAAGCATGCTGCTAATTCCTTTGCAATTATTAATTACCCCATTAGCCTTGACCTTCTTAATGCTTAACCAAAAGATTTAGGTTATGCTGAATTTCAAAAATAAATAAATATACTAATCTATATGGACTTCAGCCACTTGCAGATGCCATACAATGATATCTCAAAGAACAATTTCGACTTCTAACTTTACCAATACTAATATGGATTATTGCACCTATTATTGTCCTGACCTCGCTTAAACAAGTGTGAGCATCCACACTAAGATCATATCCACTAATAGGATTAAACCTCAAACTACCATTTGTATGCATGAAGCTTAGCTGTGTAGACAGTTAAGCTCAGAGCGTGCCCTCTAACTGGAGCTGTGTGAACACAACACAAATTCCACATGAAGTCACATTGGCAATTATTCTGTTATATTTAATAATAACTACACATATATGCACCTGTGCCCTTTACATTAACAACTACCTTCCCTAAATAACAGGCTTTGATCTACTTCTTACTTTTGGGAAGAGTGGCAGAAGCAGCCCACCCAAATTTTATTTAGCTGCTTCTTGAAACTCAGTATGGAAGTTCTACCTTCCAGCTTGGTGAAATGAATAATTCTCTTCTGCCCTTATATTTGTGGTATAAAGCTTATTCTTAGCCATCTTACATAGACTTCTATCTACTTTTGACTGTACTCAACACATCACAAAGGGGTCACTATATTGACTACTTGGTTTTTAAACTAGAATAGAATAGTAAAGACAACTAATGAAAGAGACAGCTAATTCAGGCTGACCTTAATCAGTGAGGGTTTTGATTAGGAGACGCTTAGATTTATAACTGACTATAATTGATTCTTATTGCCCCTGCCTTAGTAATAATTTTCTTCATAATAATGCTAAGCCCATTAGTAGTATCATGTCTTAATATATTTTAATCTCTTTAGCTGCTGGGGTGTCTATCACCTGAGCCTCCACAGTCTAAAGGAAATAAAATTTAAAAAAATATAAACACTATTTATCAACATCATCCTAGATTTTGATATTAGAATTATTAGAAAACATCATTCACAAATTGTGACAGCATCTATGACTCACTACTAGTTATAAACATGGATTTCAAGGATGGTGTTATTACTGGTCAAGTGTTCACAATCACATTTTCTATGCTAGGTAAAGCTTTATTTTGCATCTGATCACTTCACTTTTGAAAGTGACCTTAATTCTGACCCTTCTGATTGGTCTCTGTCTTTATATAGTAACGTATTGATACTGATCCTATTCTTCTTGTACTAATTTAGTACAACTAACTCTGAATCTTAGCTTTGCATTAAACACAGCAAAGAACAATTGATCCATTAGTGTCACGTCTATTTTTTTTTAACGTTTATTTATTATTATTGAGAGACAGAGAGAGACAGAGCATGAGCATGGAAGGGGCAGAGAGAGGAGGAGACACAGAGTCTGAAGTAGTCTCCAGGCTCTGAGCTGTCAGTACCCAGCCCAATGCGGAGCTCAAACTCAAAAACCAAGAGATCATGACCTGAGCGGAAGTCGGATGCTTAACCGACTGAGCCACCCAGGCGCCCCTAGTGTCATGTCTATTTAACATCATTCACCTCTGTAATTAGTAATTTCACATTCTGATTACTACAATTACTACCTATATACAGAAAAATCAAGAACATGTGAATTTGGTTGTGAAAATCTACAACTATCCACTTGTAGTTTACAATGAAATGCTTTCCCAATCAATCAAATTGTTACTATTTGACCCTAAAATTTTATTGTTACTAACACTGCCTTGGACTTCCCAGTCTATCAACAGAGAAATGAAGTAAATAAATAAAATAAATCGAATAAAAATAAATAAAAATAAAATAAAAGCTATGAGTCACAGATTTAGTCTACAAATGAATTTTTAAAAGTCTTATAAAAGTAAAATTAGTCTAACCACAAAACAAGTAACTCTGACACCCTAGATTATGGATTTTACCATAATTACCTAACACCTCTATCAATAGAAACCTCTCAGTCACATTCATAATAGCCCTTCTAAGCTTTTTAACTTATGCTATATGATAACTTCACTACAATTTTAGTGGGCATAATATCATTTTTTATTTATTATAATGCTTTATTAGAACTAAATGCTTAGCACTCCTTTTAAGAATTGTAGACAAATGCATTTTATTTTAATGTCAAAATTCTCAATCCATATCAACTTTAAAACTTACTTTCCTACCTTAAGTATGGTGCTTCAAAACAAATAAAATCTGAAGTAACTATCTCCTAAACCCTCACTATCTACACCCTTGGCAGTAGATACAAGCTGATTATCCCCATTAATACTAGTTATTGCCAAGTTCACCTATCTTAAGTGCCTGTTGGGTGCCTGGATGGCTCAGTCAGTTAAGCAACTGACTCTTGATTTTGGCTCTGGTCATGATCTCGCAGTTTGTGAGTTCGAGCCCATCATCAGGCTTTGTACTGACAGTGTGAAGCCTGCTTGGGATTCTCTGTCTCTCTCTCTCTCTCTCTCTCTCTCTCTCTCTCTGCCCCTCCCCTGCTCACTCTCTCTCAAAATAAGTAAATAAACTTTAATAAATAAATAAAGTGCCTGAAATCACCTCAAATAATGCTATATTTCAATGTTTCAGTTCAAATAATTTTAATCCAACATTCACTAACACAAAATTTATCCTGTTCTATATATTATTTGAAGCAATGTTAGTTCCAATATTTATTATTGCCATTTGATGGAGAAATGAGACCCAAAAAATGAATACAGGATTCTACTTTTCATTATATAAATTAATAGGATCCTTTCCACCTTCGGTAGCACTGAGTTATGTTCAACACCATAGACTCACTACCTTTACTTATAATATAATCCTGTACTTCCAAATAATCCCCAATAGGTGATCTCATAAATTACTATGACTAGCATGCATAATGACACTTATATTAAAAAATACCCCTGGGGGGTGGGAGGGAGGGGAGGGTGAGTGATGGGTATTGAGGAGGGC
This sequence comes from Panthera tigris, assembly GCF_018350195.1. Lineage (NCBI taxonomy): Eukaryota > Metazoa > Chordata > Mammalia > Carnivora > Felidae > Panthera > Panthera tigris. Next base: position 53,781,360 of record NC_056672.1, read on the forward strand.
ACCTTTTGGGATGAGCACTGGGTGTTGTACGGAGACCAATTCGACAATAAATTTCATATATTGAAAAAAATACCCCTACAGAGACTATATCTTTAACGACCAAAAATGCACATCAAAGCATAAATTGCACCAATTATGGAATGAGATTATAAAGGCAGTGCCCATATCAATTTTGATAACACTTACTATGCCTTAATATGTCTTAGAAAAGGTCTTCTACTAATGGATACCTACGACATTCTTTAAATATTAATTAAAATAAGCTAAGTAGTTTATTTTATCTATTTGCTTTTGGGAAACATGTGTTTTGAATTCCTATTTTCTATAATTAATCACTAAAATTAGTAAATCTATATTCTAGCCACTCCTCATCTCAACAATATTCCACTTGATTATGCTCCCTGTACCTAATTACAAAGAGAATTCTCAATAAACATTACTATGGACAAGATTGTTCTTCCATACCATTCTTCATTCTGTACATAAGAAAATCTGAACAGACGGTTATCACCAAAATCAGCAATTTAAATTATTAAATAAAACTATTCTTGGGGTCCCTGGGTGGCTCAGTCGGTTAACCGTCCGACTTCAGCTCAGGTCATGATCTTGAGGTTCGTGAGTTCGAGCCCCGCATTGGGCTCTGTGCTGACAGCTCAGAGCCTGGAGCCTGCTTCGGATTCTGTGTCTCCCTCTCTCTCTGCCCCTCCCCCACTCACACTATGTCTCTCTCTGTCTCTCAAAAATGAATAAAAATTAAAAAGAAAAAAAAAACCAAAACACTACTCTCTTATTCTTGTAGCCCCAGCTTCCACTCAGTTCAAATGCAATAGGATTCTGGTCCCTGCTGTGGAAACACAAGTATCAGTAAGTATCCTGGATCCGCGTTTTAAGTTAACAGCTTTCTGTCTGTAGCCTGAGTGTCCCCAGTGTCCTCCATGCTTACAATGTCTAAACAGCAAAAATAAAGAGTACCTCTTGTTTGGGCTCTTTCCTTTTATGGTTTTCCAGGTATACCTAATGAGGTAATCATCATGCAGGCAAGTATCTCCAGTGAATCCATCGACTCTAAGTAGAAAAGAACATTTTCCTAATAATAATGATCCTAACCATCTTCTAAACAAAATGGTCATAATTACGAATTAGGGACAAAAGTGAGGAACAAGAGAGTGCATTATAATGCAAATACTTAATGTGAATATCAGAGAGGATTTGCATTGCTAAAGATAATGGACAGTCTCTGCAAGATGTTAAAGTATTTTTCATAAGACCTGTTGTTATGCTTTCTCATCTAAATAACATAACACTGTTACTTAGTCAGCTTTGAAATAACTGAGGGCTGTGAAGTAAATCACTAGCTGACAGTCACATCACGCTTGCTAAGGCAGGTCTTTATCAGTTTGCCCACTGTAACACTCTTGTACAGTTGATCATTAAACAGCATGGAGGGTTATGTGCCCCGACCTACCTCACTCCCCACAGCTGAAAGTTCACATATAACTTTGGACTCCCCAAAATGTAACTACTAATAGCCTACTGTCAACCAAAAGCTTTATTGGTAACATAAATAGGTAATTAACACGTTTTGTATGTTATATGTATTATATGTTGTAATCTTCAAATAAAGTAGGCTAGAGAAATGAAAATGTTCAGAAAATCATAAGAGAAAATACATTTACAATACTGTATTGCATTTATCAAAAAAAAAATCCACCTGTAAGTGCACCTGCATGGTTCAAACCCATGTTGTTCAAGGGTCAACTGCGTTTGATTTGATCACGTGTTCTACTTTTATACTCACATTCTGTACATAGAAAAATCATGGAATATTCTTACCTTTCCTTCTAATCTTTCCCATTCTCCACTACTGGTATTGCCTAAGCTATATTAAAAGAATTGATATTTAATTAGTAAATGTATTCCAAACATTAAAGTGTATACATTATCTGTTGACAATCAGAATTTCTGGGAACCCTCAAATTAAATTCCACACATCTTACCTACAGCAAAAACCACCATCACACAAAACTTGAGTAGTGAGTTCCTTTTTCTGCTCTGACCCAGAGATGTACAGTAATTCCACCGAAAATGCTAGATCCTACTTCATTATGGTATGCTATGGTTAATGTCTTTGTCCGGTGGTTTTCTGCACCCACCCAAACTAGTGATTGTTGAAATGGCTGCTCTGCTCCTTAGAGCTAATGAAACTTCTCTTTTCTCCACTTATTTTCTTTTAACAGAGAGAAACAGAACAAAATAATATAAATAAATCAACAAGGTCCTGACTCTGAGAGTAAGACTGCATTTAAGCAATATGAACAATCACATACAAGTTAAATGGAAGGATGCTTGAAGCATGGGTGTAGCAACTCACTCAGTCCCACTTCCCAATATGGGAGGGGGGGAGCTCCTCCTGAGTAACAATCAGTCAGAGCTTGCTTTTAACACATCTATATCCTATGAGCATTACAACTGTGTCATCCAAATTTTGTTTTTAAGTTTATTCTTTTTTGAGAGAGAGAGAGAGAGAGACAAAGCGTGAGTGGGGGAAGGGCAGAGAGAGAGAGCGACATGGAATCCAAAGCAGGCTCCAGGCTCTAAGTGCCTGATGCAGGGCTTGAACCCACCAACCGCAATATCATGACTTGAGCTGAAGTCAGATGCTTAACTGACTGAGCCACCCAGGTATCCCCCAAGTGCTTTATATTCCTTTTTTTTTCTTTAAGTGTCATGAAATGAGAGTGTATTAAATTCTCCAATTAAAATAATTCTATCCATTAATACTAATATTCAATATTTTTTTTTCTGTATAGTCTTCAATGCTACAAACTCGTGCAACTCTATTTCTAATTATACATTGATATGAAGAGATCAGGTAGATGAGGAAGAAGGAACAACATGAACTGAAGACATGCAGCCATTGTGACAGGCAGAAAATGGAAGAGTATATTGTGTGACAGAAAGCCAAATGGAGAAAATATTTTCAGGAGGAAACCTGATTGGTTGTGCCAAGTGCTACCGATAAGTCAGGTAAGAAGAGGGCTCAGAACTGACCTTTGGACATAACAGTGTGATGGTTATATAATGGCCTGACAAGAGCTATTTCAGTGGAACCATGGAAAAGCTCAAATGAAGTGGGCACAAGAGAAACCAGGAGGGGAGGAATTGGAGTCTGCAGGTATACCGAGTTCTTTTGAGGAGCTTTCTTAAAGGGGAAAAGAGAAATGAGCAAAATTTGGAGATGCGTGTGAGGTCAAGAAAAAAAAATAAAATAAATTCGGAAAATGAATGCACGTTCTTAGGCTGATAGGAAAAAGAAAAGCTCGAAAATTGAGGACAGGAAGGAAACAGTTGTTGGCAAAGTTTCCATGAGTGAGAGATGAGGCATTCTAGCACATGAGGAGAGGAACTGATGGCAGCTGAAAGCACAGATAACTTTCCCCTAATAACAGAAGTAAGGTGAGTATATGGTGCTGATGAAGGTCATCTTCTAGAAGTGTGTCTAATTGCTGAAAAACTAAGAAGCAAGGTCATAATCTGACAATACAGAAGGAGCTTAGAGATTTGAGGACAGTGAAGGCAGAAAAGGATAGTTTCAGAGAGTAGAAGAGAAAATGGACAAAGGAAATGTCTTATGATTATTGCTTTATTCTGTTATTTAATTTGTTTTCCTCTTTTCTAATATTTAAATGAGGACAGGTCAATTTTACCAAGCTTGATATTTGAAAAGGAAACTTTTTAAAAAAATGGAAGAAGAAAAATTACTTTCAGTATATTCTACTTAGTTCTCCTTCATGTCTGTCTGAACATCATTTGAATGCTCCCTAAGGAACAGTGGGGCTGAATATTGTAGATCTTGATTATTAGTTCAGATAGCAGAAAAAAACTATCAAGAGATCTAATAATGTGGGCAGTCACGACTGGGGAGATACATTTCTCCTCTCTGTCTCTCTAATTCTGTCTAGACATAGTTTTAAGCTTACTAGTTGTGGAAGTCAGCCCACAAGATGGACTTCAATCATTACTGCCTCCTTGTATTCATATTTTTGTGTAGTTTCTTCTTACTTTGAATCAGGACAGGTCTGTGTGAGCAGCAGCTACAGTGGAAGTATGATTTCCGCGGGTAGACCATAAAAGGCATTGCACTTTCTGCTTTGGCTTTTTGGATTGCTTACTCTGGGGGAACCCATCCTGATGTGAGGACATTTAAGCGGCCGCATAGAGAGGCCCATGAAAAGGCACTGAAGTCACCAAATGATACTGAGTACCAATACACTAACATTGCAACAGCATCTCCTAAAAGTGGATCCTTCAGCTCTAATCAAACCTTCATGTGGCTGCAGGCCCAGTCGATATTTGCTTGCAACCACAGGAGAGGCCCTGAGCCAAGCTTCCCAGCCAAGTCCCTTTTGAACTCCTGACCCAGAGAAACTGTGAGAGATACCAAATTATTATAGTTGGGTTAAGACACTAATTAGCGCTCTTACTAAACGCTAGTTAACTAATAAAGGAGAATTTATCCTTGGAGAGATATGTAACTTGGCGAGACTTTATGGTAAGGAAAACTCCTATAGCTCACTGATTTTCTCTTTTCTTCAGACTCCATACATTGCTGGTAAGAGTCTGTTGGAATTTGCCTCCAAATGGGTTGGTCTCCCTTTCTCTTAAATTCTCACAATATTTCCCCCAAACATCACATTTATTTTTTAGTTTACTCTAGATGAAAGAGAGCATTGTCTTAATCCTTTTTGCATTAATTCTACATTTCAAAATACATTAAAAACGCCATGCTGATGCCACAGTAAATATACCAAGTGGACTATAACAGTAAAGAACGCTAGGGACCCTTGGGTGGCTCAGTCAGTCGAGCATCCGACTTCCGGCTGAGGTCATGATCTCGCCATTGTGAGTTTGAGCCCCATGTTGGAGTCGCTGCTGTCAGCACAGAGCCCACTTCAGATCCTGTCCTCTTCTCTCTGCCCCTCCCCCACTTGCTCTAGTTATCTCTCTCTCAAAAAATAAACATTAAAAAAAAAGGTAAAACACTAAATATCCACCACATAAAAATGATCTGTCATTACTTCAGAACATCAGAAATAGGGAGAACAGAAAATACAGATATATTTTGAGGCACCTGGGTGGCTCAGTCGGTTAAGCGTCCGACTTCAGCTCAGGTCATGATCTCACAGTTTGTGGATTTGAGCCCCGCGCCAGGCTCTGTGCTGACAGCTCAGAGCCTGGAGCCTGCTTCGGATTCTGCGTCTCCCTCTCTATCTCTGCCCCTCCCCTGCTCATGCTCTGTCACTGTCTCAAAAATAAATAAACATTAAAAAAAATTAAAAAGAAATACAGATATATATTAAAAATAGCAAATTATGTTAACAATATGCAAAGAGAGACATAGATAAGGTCACTTTGACTGACTGAAAGCCTAAGTTTGTCAAATAAAGGGAGTGAGCTGATAAAATCCACACCTTCCCAATTGCCAGTACAATTGGGGTATCATCTGCTGAACAAAGATAAGCCATAAAAGGAAAGCAAAAGTATCAGATAAATTAAATTATATTAAAGCAAAACACAAAATCATGATATAGCACTATTTTTAAGAAATCCAAGAAATATTTTTTTATTTCATAGAGAGCTTCATCTTGTTTATATTTCAAGATTAAATATCTTAGCATCATCATCTTCTCCCATTTTACCATAAGAGTTTCTGAATACTATTCATTCAATCAACAAATATTTATTGAGCCCCTACTACATGCAGCACTATTCTAAAAACTAGAAATAGAATAGTGAATAAGAAAGACAGTCCCTTCCTTCATGGAGCTTAAAACTAGTACAGATAAGGGGCGCCTGAGTGGCTCAGTCGGTTAGGTGTCCGTCTTCAGCTCAGGTCATTATCTCACGGTCAATGGGTTTGAGCCCCGCAATAGGTTTTGTGCTGACAGCTCAGAACCTGGAGCCTGCTTTGGATTCTGCGTCTCCCTCTCACTCTGTCCCTCCCCCTCTTGTGCTCTGTCTCTCTCTCAAAAATAAACATTAAAAAAAATTTTTTAAAAACCTAGTACAGATAAAATTAACAAATAAGCACATTACATCATATGAGTATTAAGTGCTATTAAGAAAAATTAAAAAGGTAAGGTGTTACATAGTCAAGATGGATGGGTCTTGATGCAGGCTGGCTGGGTTCTCGGACCCAGAAAGGGTCCCACAGGACCAACCAAGAGGGTCTTTGGCTTTGAGCAGGATGGAAATCAAATGCAAGCTGAGAGGAAGTGTGAGCAGAGTTTATTGAAGACAGAGCAGATACAGAGTGTCTGGGAGATTCAGGAAGGAAAGGAGCGAGAGTCTTGTCTTTGCTTGGGACCTGGAGTTTTTATTGAGGATTGTGGTCTCCTCAGGCAACCAGGAACAAAGATGAGTGTTTAGGTGTTCTCCATTAGTCATTTATGCCCCAAGAGCCACAGATCTTGGTGAGACAGGGGTCTTGGTGAGTCAGTGGTCTTGGAAAATGTTTATGATGCTCTCACCTGGTCACTCCTTAGATGTTACCTATTGTGCTAGAAGACTCCAAAGAAATAACTAACTCTTTGGCCTTTACCATGAGGACATACATGATCTGTTCTATAAGACATGTGTAAAGTGGGGGTGTAGGGCCTATTCAAGAATAGAAGCAGGGAAAGGAGCAAAATAGCAGTTTTTCTTGGAGTCCCTTTAGTTTCCCTGTCTCAGTCTATTTAAAAGAATATGGTCAAAGTCTAACAAAGTCAGTTACTATTAAATGTAAAATAGGTATAGATTTGATTCTCAACACTTGAATGCATAAACTCTCTTTCCCCATGTTCCAAATTGAGTTCAATTTGTCTTTGAGGACTTCCTTATCTTTACCTTCTCCTTGAATGTTTAATAAGAAATTCAATCAGTCATTTTGCAGGAGACTCTTTCCCTTTCTTAAGGTCATGTAGAACTCCAAACTTAATAACTTTGGGAAGCTTGAAGAAAGACCACAGATCTATGGGTCATGGCCCCCACACAGATGTTCGATGTCCAAGGCCACATAGGCCATTCAAAGGCATTCAGTGACGATGCTCTGGACCATCTCCCAGCTTTCTCATTACTGTGATTTTCAAGACTCTGTCACTTATACTTCAGTCCCTAGTATGCCCCCTTAAAATGCCCCCTTAAAATGTGCCTAACACCTCTGGGTCACTGTAGAAGAGGGAAGTACATGTCTGTCTTTGACCTCAAAGCATTCAATTTACAAAACTTGAGGAATCTGTATGTCTTCAGAGTCACCTGTCTCCTTTTTAAAAAACCTAGAATCCAACCAGGCTCAGACAGTTCAGCTTCTACCTCCCTAAATGTCTTATTCCAAGAGAGTAAGGGAAAAAGAGGCAAAGAATTCCTGGTATTCTTTCCTGATAAGCCCACAGGAAGTTACCACAGCACATTTTTCAAGGAGGTTATCTGCCACAGATACAAGAATAAAGAGGAATTAGATCAGCTTCCTCCAGTTTTTATGGAATTACACTTGTCAGAAATCAAGATTTGACTACTAGACATCACAGTGTATTTGAAGCAAGACAGAGTAAGCTGGAGGAACATTGAGACATAGCACTAAACTTACATATTTGGTGCCAATGAAACTCAATTTGGGTTACAAAGCCTGCTGTAATAGATATAGAAATCTCTTCTCTTCCTTAAGGTAAATATTTCAAAACGGGGAATGAAATGAAATATCAACAAGTCTTAATATTCTGAGTCAGTAGAGCAAAGTGGGAAAGCTCAAATGCCCAGACAGCCAAATAGATGGTCTCTGTAGGTGCTCAAAAAGAACCATGATCAGAAGCATTGGGCTTCACAATGGGGGCAAGACTGCTAGTCTTAGGGAAAGAAATTGATAGTAACAAGACTATGGATTTCTAAATAAGCTCTTGGCAAAGAAGAGTTCAAAAAATAAAACAAGCAGATACATATAGATTGTTTTACATGGAATGCAAAGTAGAATATTGTTCAAGTTTAGACATTCTTGACAAGGTGGGTAAAGGCAAAACACTACATGGAATGGAGTGGAATGGGTTAAGAATACCCTTTTTAGGGGAAATCTATAAACCCCAGGTTACCAAGCGTAGACACATACTCCACCATTCTCTCACCATGCCACAGAAAAGCCACATGAGGACTAGGTAGTGCTGGAAGTGACAGCCAGGCAGTGGTGCTCCACAGAAGGGAGCACATATTCTCTCTTCCATATCTACTTATGTGCAAATTGGTGCATAGTCTTGGAAGTGAGGTATAAAAGGAAAGCACCTAGGCACTAGAAAGTCTAAATATAAATGCCAGTGGATTTGTCCGAGAAGCTGTATTTAAGCCACTAAATCAGCATTCCTCAATCATGTTTTTATTATTGCCTTCCCCAAATAGCCTTTTATAGACACTTTGCTCCTAATATCATCCCTAATGAAATTTTAATACCCAATATATTATATTTCTATTTGTGCACTATATGTATGTCTGTGCTTTATGCTTAAAAAGATTTTCATCACTACTCCCCTCTCAAGAACCAATTCTCACCTCCTTGGGGGTGTTATGACCACCACTGAGAATGCATGCACCAGGGAGAGGAAGGGGATCTCACCTATCTGGAGGTAAGTTTGGGTGCCATTCCTCCCATGAAGGAAATGTGTCCTTGCTCATGGTCCACCTGGGTTGGGACAACCTGAGCTTCTAGTGTGACACATATGATAATCCTTCTTTTCTTTCTCTATTGTTCATCCAATAAATATATAAGTAAAACAGTCTTAAAAACTTAGCAATAAAAGCCAAATTGTTGATTCTGTCATTACAGTGGTTTGAGGTCTTATTGCCTATCCAGTAGTGGTCATAAAATATTTTAACAACTGCCCTAGAGATATTGATGTTTACATTTCTAATTGAGTTAAACAGACACCTAGATTGTAACACACAGCAATTCCAGGTTTAGATATATTCCCAGGAGAATTGTATTGTGCGTCAGAATGTCCAAACCCATTTTGATTGTGATATTCTCAAACTGGAAACAGCCCAAATATCTATCACTAGCAGAATACTACTCATCCATCCGTTAACAGAAATCAACTATTGACAAGTGTAAACATGTGTCAAAAACATCATTTTGAGCAAAAGAAGCTAGGTACAAAAGATCCATGATGTATGATATATATATGAGGACTTCATAATATACGTTGTATGATTCCATTTATATGAAGTTCAAACCCAGGCAACACTAATAGATGTGATAAAAATCAGAATAGTGATTGCCTGGGGCAGGGAGTGGGTTGATAGAAAAGGGCCATGAGGAACTTATATTAGGGGATGAAAATATTCTATGTCTTGATGTCAACATTTGTCAAGCTGTGAACTTAAGATTTGTGCATTTTACTGTATATAAATTGAAGCTCATAGATAAAAAGATATTGCCACCAAAGTGATGTTGTCAGCAAATGTCATGGCAATTTTCATGGTGGAATCCATTTTTAGTTAAAAAGTAACTTTTTCTGCCAAGAGGAAAATACTCTATAATTGCCATTGCTGCAACATAGCAGAAGATGCTGACGGAGCAGGCCGGGGTGCTCCAGATAGAAAGCTGCCAAGCCAGGCAGACTGACAAAAGACATTCCTGACTTAAAAAGGCACCTGTTTTGTGCACAGCAGAAGGAGATCAGCAAACAGGCTGTACGCAAAGTGAACTTTGAACATCTAGCGTCTACATAAAAGGCCTATGTGAAATCACATTTCAGATCATGAAATGAGGAAACAAAACATTTCCAAACAGAAAATGGTAGGTGATCGGACCCCACAGGACTCAGAACAAAAGGGTGAATTCAATGGATGCAACAAAAGAAAAACAGAGGTCCAGCCTCATTCACAGCAAGGATTATGACTTAACCCAACATATTAAAGAGAATCACTATTTCCTTAATAGCAAAGAGCTGGAAACTCATGAATAAATTTATGTTCATATGAATAAAATTATACAAAACATAAATTGTGCATAATAAGATCATAATTTTCTTTACATTCTTTTGAATGAGTTCCATCAATTTCAATGACCATATTAAATAATATCTACAGTAAAGAACCTATCCAACCATTGTTGCAGAGTTACCTGGATTGAGTGCATCCTACCTATTAATTCTACCTGATTGTGCTAAAGATTTTCCTTTAAAGCACAAAGCATAGCACTTTCTCCCTGAAATCCATACAGGCCTAAACACTAGAGCAGAACTGATCCAAAGGCCCAAAGGTCAAACACGGAGCAAAGTGAAGGAAGTGTGGAGCTGATTTATAACTTACCAAAGCCTTGCTCAGCTCTATACCTAGTTTTATAAGATATTAATAACAAAATCAGACCCATGTTTTGTTACCATGTTACAATTGAAAGAAAATTAAATAGAGAAAGAAACAGTATTTTTTTATCACTTTATAGTAAAAGAGGAAGCCATTTGAATAAGTGCATAAATGTGGCCATCTTGTAAGGAATACATTGGATGGCTACATGTCGCTTAACACTTTCACCTCAATTTTATTCTTTTCTTAGGAAACATAAAATGAAAATGTATCCTTTTCTTGGGTAACAGGCTTTCTAAGACTCAGTCTAGTGAACAGATTTGAGATTTTCAATACTTTGGTGATCACAACCATTTTAAAAGTCAACCTAATTGGTTGATCAATCTTAAGCTGGCCAGATTTGTGTGAAAATAACCAGTATGGTGAAAAAAGAGTAGATAAATACAAGAGATATTTGGTGACCATTCTTTCCATAGCAGGTACCAGTGAAAGCTTTATCTAAGACAACAGTTGTACAGTTGTCTGTTTTTCCTTTACAATCCAAGGAATGTTTTCAGTAAATCCTTTAAAGGGGAGGCCATAAGTGTTTGGGGTGCTATTTAAAGGATTCATATAACAATAAGCAAAACATGAGTAGGTAAATGCATTATAAACTTGTTAGCCAGGTAGACAAAACTCTTGTAACTCAGTCCTGCTGCTATGTGGCTGTGGGAACTTGGGCAAGTTACATCAACTTAATTTTCCTCATCTATAAAATTCAGATAAAAATAATCATCTTCACAGTATAGATAACCCTGAAGGATAAGTAGGGTAACATAACAAAAATACCTACAACGTGTTTAGGCCTAGAACATGTGGCTTCCTGAACCCCACCATAATATCACAAACTTGGTGGCTTAAAACAATAGTAGTTTATTTTCCCACAGTTCTGGAAGCCAAGAGTTCAACATTATTTTCAGTAGGCCAAAATCAAGGTGTTGGCAAGGCCGTACTCACTCTGGGGCTCCAGAGGGGAATCCACTCCTCATCTTCCAGCTTCTGCTGACTTCCAACATTGTTTTGCAGGTGTTCCCATCACTCAATTCTCTGCCTTGTCTTCACAAAGGCCTTTCTTCTCTGTGTATCTCCTTTCCCTCTCTCTCTTATATGCTTTTGACAGCATTTAAGCCTCACCCAGATAACCCAGGATGATCTACTCATCTCAATATTCCCGATCATATCTGAAAAGACCCTTTTTTTCCAAATAAGGTAACATTTACAAACGCTAAGGATAAGGACATGGATATATCTTTGGTGGATTGGGCATTTTTCAGGCTACTGCAGTGCTCAATAAAAGTGAAGAGGCTTTCTCTGGCATATATATGTGAGCAAGAGAAACACGAATTTTATCTTCTTCACTGCCTGAAGCCATACTTGTGGGACTGGTCTCTCAGCAGTGGGTACAAAAATACATATTTCTTCACTAAGGCTGAGAATAACCCAAAGTCAAGGAAAGCCTTAAAGACATTTCTTTTCCAGCCATCACAAGTATTCTCTTGGGGTGCCTGGGTGGCTCACATTTTTTTTTCCTCATAAGAATGTAAATAGATTAGGGGTGCCTGGATGACTCAGTCGGTTGAGCGTCCAACTTCGGCTCAGGTCATGATGTCCTGGTTGGTGAGTTTGAGCCCCGCGTGGGGTTCTGTGCTGACAGCTCAGAGCCTGGAGCCTGCTTTAGATTCTGTGTCTCCCTCGCTCTGTGCCCCCCTGGCTCTGTGCTCCTCCCCCATGCTCTCTCTCTGTCTCTCTCTCTCTCTCAAAAAATAAACATTACAAAAAAGAAGTATTCTCTTAAACAAAAGAGAAGTATTCAGATTACTTTGTCAAGAAGTAAGCACTCAACTAAAGACAGCTTAAAGAGCAATATTTCACAAGTAATAATAGTACATATATTTTCTGTGAAGCTTATATTTGTATAAAAATGTGGAACATTCACACATTCAGTTATTTGAATTTGGTGTCTGTTGAAAACAAAGCCAGAAAAATGTTGAGACTTTCAAAGTAGGCCACATATGTAAAACAAAACGCGGTGAAAGTACCTAGCTTGGCAGATGGCTCAGAGTGAAATCACAAAGTGGTGTGGTGAGACATTTAATTAAAAAAAAGCTATGATAAGCTGTCAGCTAATGCATTATTAATTGCTCTAAAAACTACTTCTCACCAAAATATACTAAAAGGCAAAATCTTTTGCACACAAATATATGCTAAAGCGCTTTTCTTATCCCATCCAGAGGATGCCTTTTTTCCAAAGCAAATTAGAAATCTTAAATATTAGACTTTCATAACCCATCTACATAATAATTTATAAAATTTTTGCACAACAACCATTCTTTCTAAGGTGTCTAAAGTGGTACTTATGTAATTAAAATAACAAACAAAACAATAGGTATTCTCAACCTAAACTTTCCTTTATCTAAATGAAAAATGTTGATGATGGAAAGTTGAAGGAGGGAATTTCCTTCCATCTTTTGATCATGCATTTTTTTTCAGTCCAGTCAATGAATGGACTCTCTAATGATATGCTATCAGTTCCTCTCACAACTAATTTCTAAAATGAACAGTCCTCTTACAGTCCAAGTCTTCAACAATACAAAATCTAGCCTAGCCTCGGTATTAGGCATGACCCTTTTAAAAACATTATGGAACACTCTGGAAGGCAAGTTGAGATGTACCTTCCTGATAGCACTTAGTGCTCCTGCTCCCAGGTACACTCCAGATTCATATACCCATCACTTGGTATCAGAACTCTAGGGCTTTCTGCTTGGGTGCATCAAAACTAGCACAACCCAAGAGAGTGCTGAAAGCAAACAACTTTTTATTACTTGTTATAAGTAAGGAGACAGGGAGATGGCTCTCAAAGTACTGTCTCTGCAGGGGATCAACGTGGGAAGCTTTCATTCAGGGTATTGGGGAGGTGGGGGCAGGGAGCTCAAAGGGGCACTTTTGGTTCAATTGTGCATGTCTAGCACATCAACATGCTAAAGCACACATTGTCTGCTAAAACATGGCAGAAAACTCCACCCATAGGAGGAGATCTTAGTATTCTAAAGAACTAAAGGTAAATGGGACAACTCAGGAGGGCTTCTGAGGAGGTCCTCAGCTCCAGTCTGGCTTAAACTGGCTCATGTACGAGGCTATCAGGCAAAACACCTAGTTGGTGTCTCCTTGTCTGAAAGTGTTGGCTCTTCAAAACAAAACACATTCCTTTCTTGCTTTTGTGACTTCCTCTCCTCCCTTCTGCTGATAGCTTCCAGTCCTCAGATTGGAGTAACTGTCCCACTGCCTCCTAGGTATAGCTTGAAATCTCAATTGTTGACAGCTTTCCACCCCATCTCCTGATGTCCGCCTAGTTGTGTAGGATTGTAAATTTGAAAAATCAACCCTTTCACACCCTGAGATCTTTAGGCAAAATGAACTTACCCTTGCCTTGAACAAGTTGATCAGAAAGACTTTCAAGAAGTTGCTAGCCTTGTTGACACTGTAAACTAGGATGCAGCGAGGTGTTACTCCAATCAGAGAGCTGAAAGCTATCAGCAGAAGGGAGGAGAGGAAGGGACAAATGTAGGGAAGGAATGTGTTTTGTTCTGCAGAACCAACAATTCCCAATAGGCCTTTATGTAAGCCAGTTTGGAGTTGACACCTTCACAGAAACCCCCCTCCCCCAGTTGTCCTGAAGTCACCTTTAGGTCATTATAATACTAAGATTTTGTCCTATGGGTGGAGTTTTCTACCATTTTTGAACATTCAGTGTATGCCCTAGCATGTTGACATGCTAGGCATGTGCAACCAAAGTACCTAAGTGATAGAATATGTATAAGTTCCTTAATGTACTTGCAAGCTCCCTGCCCCTCGCCCCTAATACACTGAATAAAAGCTTTCTGTACTGACACCACAGGGAGACAGTACCTTGAGAGGTATCTCCTGGATGCAGGGTCTCTAAGCACAAAGGTCCAGAAAGGATTCTTGAGATGTTTTATGATGCAAAAGGGTGCTTTTATTATAGCACAGGGACAGGACTCCTGGGCAGAAAGAGCTGCACTTGTGATTGTGAGGAGAGACTGATTATCTAAATTTAAGTTGTGGGGGAGGGGTAGAGATAAAGTGTCTCTATAGGGATTTCTGCACGTTAAAGAAGAATTATAGGACCCTGGAGGTTTGGAGGTCTTATTTTCAAAATAAGGTTGCTTTCGGTCTCTAGCAAAACATGAGCAGTAAGGCAGCCATGAGTTCCTTGAGGAATGTCACTCTCTGCATGCCTCAAGTATTTGTCAGTGGGCTGCAAGTCATAAGGAAATTTAATTTTAGCTACATTTCCCCTGCCTTTGTTCTCCTCATCACCCCTGTCTCCTTACTTGTAACAAGAAATAAATGTTCTTTGCTTTCAACACTTCCTTGGGTGTGTTCAATTCATTGTACCTCCAGCAGCAAATCCTTTAAGTTTAGTTACTATACTACATTTAATGTACCTCCTGGTTCCATCACTTCCTCTGTATTTTAAGCTGCTGCTGCAAAAGCGGAGCCTTTGTGATGTCATCTTGTCATTCTTCCCAACACCTTGCTCCGTTTTTTGTGTTTTGTTTGTTTTGCTTTTGTTAGCCTTATTATTCCTTGAGTAAAGTGAAGGATCTACTTGGCCTTGGTGGTACATCTGTTCCCTGTGTGGTAGCCTAGGGAGAAATGAGCTCAGCAGGTCTGATATAGCTTTGTTGCCTTAGGAAAGGTAAAGGATGTGAGTTTTTTGATGACTAAGCCTGTGGGTAAGCTTGCCAGATAAAACACACAATGCCCAGTTACATGTTTATTTCATGTATACAAGGAATACTATCTTAGTGTATATTCCAAATATTGTTTGGGGCATACATAGACTAAAAAACTATATTCATTGTTTATCTGAAATTCAAATTTAACTGCATGTCCTCTTATTTTTTTCCCCCTAAATCTGGCTACCTTGGTCACATTTCTTTCTCTTCAGTACCTTAGTAGCTCAGCAGGTTCATGGATATAGCTCCATGGAAGCATCCACTTGAGAAAAGGTATGCATAAGAAAGAACTAATGTAACCCCACCTAATGTAACCCTGAGAAGGTTCCATTGCTTTTGATTCCAAAACATATCTGCTTTCTTACAGGGGTGCCCGAGTGGCTCAGTCAGTTAAGCGTCCGACTCTTGATTTCAGCTCTCACAGTTGAGCCCTGTGTTAGGCTCTGCACTGACAGCATGGAACCTTCTTGGGGTTCTCTCTCTTTCTCTTTCTCTCTCTCTCTCTCTCTGCCCCTCCCCTGCCAATGTGCATGCTCTCTCTCTCTCAAAATAAATGAATAAATATTTTAAAACACATATCTGCTTTCTCATATACAATCATAGCTTTCATCAGACTGGCATATTTTTATAATTAAGTTTATATTTTTCTGTTATCAAAAATGTAATTCATGCTCATTATCAAAAATTGAGAAGTCAGAAATGTGGGGTGCCTGGGTGGCTCAGTCAGGCAAGCAACTAGACTGACTCTGATTTCAGCTCAGCTCACAATCTCACAGTTGTGGGATCAAGCCCTGCATGGAGCTCTACGCTGGGCATGGAGACTTCTTGGGATTCATTCTCTCTCTCTCTCTCTCTCTCTCTCTCTCTCTCTCTTTCTCCTCACTTTGTCCCTCCCACACACACACTCTCTCTCAAAATAAATAAATTCAAAAATCGAAAAGAAAATTCAGAAATGTATGAAGTCACTTTGTGCTCCTGCTTAATAATGATAATAATACTATTCATAGTGTATAAGTTATTTATTTCATGATATCATTTAATTCTCACTACAGAAGTGTAAGATAGTTATATTATATAATCTACTTTTACTGAGGAACCTGGAGCTCAGAGAATAATTTGTAGAGAGAATGAAGCCAGTAAACAGCAGACGAAGGGTCTAAGCCAAGATTTCACTAACTCTAGAGTCTACTCCACTGTGCTCCCTCTGTGCTTTTAACATGTTGCTATATTTCATCCCAGGCTTCTTTCAAGGACTATTCTGCATATTATTAATTATAATAAATATGTAGCTTTCCAAAACAAAGAACTTTTTAAAAACATTTCTCTAAGGAAGTATAATTTTACATACAGGAAAAGGCCCCAACTTCTACCATGAAACTTTCTTCTATTCTCTTGGCCATCCTCACCTCTCCTACTCAATATGGTTAATGTGCACATTTGGTTTTCCACAAATAACACATAATCTCCCAGAAGGCACATATGATGGAACTAATCCCCCATTCACACACACAGTTGAGCACAAAGCAATAGTCCTATTATTCTAATAGCCTCTAATTATGTACCTCTATTGTGAGAGGCTCTTCACACATGTTCTTGGCAATCATCACAACAATCCTGCACAATAAATATTCTGTACATCATAAAGATGAAGAAACTGAGTCTCAGAGATGTTAGTGAGCACCCTCAGGGCACAAAATACTTTTGTGGGAATGAGAAGAAGGATTCCTTACTTCTAGGTGGAAGTTGCTCTGAGCATCTCCTGGCAAGTAGATGATTGGCTGATCCCTCCCTGGCTGAGAGAATTTGGGCAGGGCACAACCTGCACAACCAGACAGAGCAGCTCTGCGCAATATGACACAGCTACTAAATATCTGGGTTTAAAGTCAAGTTGTGTGGCACCCAAACACGTATACAGCCACTATGCTATGCAATCTCTGATTCCTCCCATTTCGCTACGAAATCTGATATATAATTTTGCGGTATCTTTGGAGCTACTACATCAACATTCCTCCTACAATTCTCCCACAAGTCTCCAGCTCCTGCTCCAGACTTAATGACAACAACCATGGCTGTTTCGTCTCCTTGCTTCTGCCTCTGAGTCATATTACGCTCAATGCTTCAGGAGGAAAAATATCTTAGTATCAGGGGTTCTTACATTAAATACTAATCAAGCCCATCACTCCCTGATTGAAAGGCATGGGGTTAACTTGTTTCATGTGTTAAGAAACACCTAACAAGCTGAGCAATTTTAATTCTGGACACATACCTTGATATTTCCATTGTTCTCAGGGCATTTGTTGTTTGTTTGTTTGTTTGTTTGTTTCAATTTAAGGCGACTCTCACAATAAATCCATATGCAAATGAAGGAGACCTATGTAAATGAACAGTTACCATCTACAGTGTTAGGCTAATGCCAGACCCGCCTGAGGAACTATAGAGTATGTTGAATTGTGCAGCAATAACTCAATTGCCTCACTGTATGGCCATGGTTATGGTAATGAACAAAGTCCTTCAGCAAAGACATTCTTCCCTCTCCAGACTAGGTTACAGTATATAAAAATAAGCTCTCCCAGGATCATGGGCTTCCCTAACACGGAAAAGTCAATACTCTTGGTCAATTCTCAAATTTTAGCCTTGGAGAACTAATCAAAAACTTAGAAGTTATATCCACTTGTACCATCACTTGTCTTTGATCTTACACTTATACAGAAATTCTTTGCATAACTTGTTTGCTAGTGAATTGTAAAATTAATTAATAGACTCAGCACAGGTCTGATGTTGTTTTTATTAGCACTCAAATCTGATCCAGTTTTTCCATCCTGCCTGTTATATAATATTTTACCTCATTTGTATATCAAGCTTAATTTATTTGAGTTTGCCTAGTCTTATTAAGTTTTCCAAAAATAATAAACAAGTATATTTATGAAACATAATAAGATGTCCATATAGAATCATAACCTTTTTGAGCTAGAAGTAACTTTCTACAGTATCCAGGCTAAATTCTAGAGCAGTGCCACCTTAGGAAGTGTGGGGCCTTGAGCAAATATTTTTTGTGGGTCACTCATTTATATAAATAACTTGATTAAAGATTTATTAGGAAACTCATGGAACCATAAGAGTAGTAATTTATTGATAAAAATGTAGAACAATGAGTAGAGCAGAGTTACTAGTGTATTTATTATTGTCCAGTCAGTGGACATGAAGATTCCACCTGGTTCGCAAGTACTATCTCTTTCTCTTCAAGTCCATAAATTCTCTTATGTTCTGTATTGTGAAATATGCTACATCTCCTAACTTGAGAAAAATGTACCAACAATTACTACTCACAATGCCACAGCTTTATACAACCAGTTTCTCCTGAAATAATATGGAACTTCTTGTCCCTGGAGTTCTATAATACCATTTACCTAATGCTAATTACATCATTTCTCATAATGCTATGCTATCCATTGTTCTACCCATGAATACTAACCTGCGCTGACTCTCTTAAAAGTTATTATTCTGCATTGTTGACAATGACCACGGATGCAAGTGTTAACCGGATTAAACAGAAAAATCTAAATAGTAATTCATTTTATGGTCATGCTAAATTTATCATTCAGAAACTTATGTATTATAGATATGGAATAAGACATCTTTCACTGCTTTCTTAGAAGCTTTGACCACTGCTTTCTTAGAAGGCAATTTATTTCACTGACCCTACCCATATTGACCATACCCCTGCTTTCCACACACAACCAACAGTGGAAGGACAAAGGGCTCATGGGAAGAGGAATAAGTGGCTTCATTCACACAAGGCTTTACCCAGCATGGCTTAAGAATGATCTGGGACGGCACAATTTCATTATGGTTGGATGCAAGAGAAGACACCAACTGAAAGATCTCATTGTCTTTGAGGGGCAAAAGTCACGAAAGTCCTTGGAATAAATATGCTCTACCACTACTAGAAAATGTGGCACAGAGACTATATGGGGTGACCACCAAGAGTGCCAGTGGCACGGGGCACACAGGATAAAGGATGCCTGCTGCTCTCAGTTGCTGTACATTAGAGGCTGTATCAAGGTTGGAACACACATAAATGAGAACTCACACATAAAGACACACACATGGCTTTAACTCCAATGTTTGGCAATGATGCATTGGTAATCCAGAACTTGAACTCATTCTTTAAAATGAATGAGAATCACTCAAAATCAGCATGTTAGCACCAATCAGAAAGCTCTATGTTATACAATCTATTGAAAGAAATACCAGGCTGGTCAGTGGGAGCAATCAAATTGTAGTCCTAGACTCAAACATAGGACCCTTGAACAACTACATGTATCTCAGTTATGGATTTCCTTGGGGTATATGGTCAACCTCTTGCATGGAGCTAGAGTTCAAAGAGCATCCAGAAGAGGACTGGAGAGTGGGGCCCACACGGGTCTTGGCACTGGTTTGGGCACCCTACTAGATACTGCTGGCCATGACTGGTCCCAAATAATTGAAGGAAAACTTCAAAAATGTTCTAGACAGTCTCCAAAGTGCATTCCCATTTGAGTGCTTGTCTGGATCTAGAGGAGATACTAAAAACAATGAAACTCATCAAAAGTCTGTGAGAGAACTGCTTCTACATCTCAGATCTTCCAATATCCAAGGCTCTCATCCTGCTAATGACTATCCCACAAAATTCCAAAACTTGAAATAAATCTACTGGGCATTTTTGTCAGTCCAAAAATTTATTCCTACCTATAACATCTCCAGTAAGCAGGCTCCTGTCTCACACTTAAATAGTTCCAGTTATAGGAAACTTACCACCTGCTAATACGACATTTATTCTCCAAAGGGCAGATCAAAGAAGGTGCTATTAAAACTTTGTGTTCCCATGGCTCTTCATTATGATTTTCCTTCTAATATTTGAGACCAAAAGTTAACCTTTGAATTCCTTAGTATTTGACTCCCCAAATAGGTTGTCATTATTTTTTAGATGGAATATAAGTAATTCAGAACCATTTATTTATTCATTTATTTGTCAGAGCTCTGACAAATTTTATAAAGCAGCCGATGAAGAAATCAAAGTATAAGTTTGCTCTGTGTCTAAAGGAAATACTTATTCGATGTTATATAATAACTATATGGACAACTGAATGAATATAAAATGACATTGACAGAGAGTGAGGAAAAAAATCATATTCAATGTCTTGATTATATCATGAAAAAGACTCTGGGTACTGGCACTCACATAAGCTAGTTATATATATAAAAAATTAAGGTTAAAAAAAGCCCTGAATTTTGTCAAGCAGTGACTGAAACAATTATAAAATAAGCACATATGGTTTCTCTTAAGCCATTTCTTTCTAACAGCTGTGAATGAAATCCCAAGAGCATTCACTCCAGGCAAATATGCTTTAATACTGAAATTGAACTCAATGTAGTCACATTTCTCTTTGGAGGTCATGGAAAAGTCGGTTGAGAAGTTATAGGCTTCATGTAGTTAGCTCCCTTCTACTTTTTTGCCAATAACTTCTTACTTGACATGTCCTTAGTCATGGCATAGGAAGGTAAAGAGTGAAGAAACTTCACTGTGATGATTCCAACCAGCCTTTAGGTATAAAAGAGAGATTAGATATTAACAAAAAGTTAGTCTATACCAAATTCTTAAAATAAATTTTCCAGATTGTAATGGCCTCTACTTACTGGAAGTTTTGATAGACTAAAATGCCTTTGATGCACCAATTTGAGCTAATAAAAAAAAAAAAAAAGAACTCATTCGTGTGAAGAAGCTGGCCATTATTACATTGCCTAGTTTTGGTAGGTGCACATAAACTACAGAAAAATGACTACAATTACAGGCCCATGAGTCATACTGCTGGGTTGAGATTCTAAGTCTCCTATAAATAGCTCTACAACTTTAGGCAAGTCACATGAAAGCAGTAAGATCTACCTAATAATAGTAATTTGTAATGTACTTTACAGTTCAAGCGATATTGTCACATCTGTTATCTCATTTGTCCTCATAGCAACTGTCTCAGAATAATAAAGTTATAATTTCTTCCATCCAACATATATTTACTGAGAATTTACTTTGTGTCAGGATATAATAAATTGAAAAAGGTAGACAAGGTCTGTGCTTTCATAGAGACATCATGCTAATAGATACAACCACAACATAGCATGTAAACAGTGGTATACAAGGTAATTTCAGATAATAATAATTGTTAAGAAGCCAGTAAGGTTGGGGCTGAGTTGGGTTTATATGGAGTAATCAGTGAAGACCTCCCATGGAAAGGTGCTACTTAAGATGGGAAGTTGAATGGAGAAAAGAAGTCAGAGAGAATATCTGGGTGAATAGGGATAAGGGGATTTTCCCAGATAAATGCCCTAAACACTCAAATATTAGGTAGTTTTCAAAACAGAGAAAAATCACCCAACATTAAATACATGTCTTTTTTTTTTAAATATCAATTATACCTTAATAAACCTGTGTGTGTGTGTGTGTGTGTGTGTGTGTGTGTGTGTGTGTGTGTGTGTGTGTTTTGTTTTTTGGTTTTTTGCTGGTTGTATTTTGTTTTTGTTTTTGTTTTGTTTTTGTTTTTGTTCTTGTTTTTGTCAATTGAAGGGTAGTGAGGACAGGGAGTATGGAAAGAGAAGGGGTCAGGGAACTAGCCAGGACCAGAATCCTTCTGGAGTATTCTGTGCAAATTCATAATCAGTAAAAGACCCATCCCAAGGTCACCTGAGAGCCAGGACTAGACTAGATTTTCTCCCACCAAATACATTACTCTTATTGTCTATAAGATGCCTTCCTTGACAAACCATACTGCTGGATAGAACCCAGCAAAAATACCTTGTTCACTTTAAAATAATACCCTCCTTGAAAAACATATCTTTTCACAAAGATGCGATCTTATTATCATCCTCAATTATTGTTGAGTAATTCTAGTATAGCACATTCACACCTAAACATTGTGTATATTAAAGTTACCTGTTCTACAAATAACACTGTGAAGATAGTAATTAAGTTCTTTTGTTAATGATGAAAGTTAGATATAAACTATTTAGAAACTAACCTAAAGTAACCACATCTAATAAATGGTAGACTTCACGTAGGAATATAGTTCCCGTAGTGTACATTTTGATGGAAGACATCTTAAATGCTTATGGGAGAATATAAACACATGTTCACTTCACCAGACATCCCCCAGGCATTTTATTGAAACCTCCCTCTCAAGCATTTGAGAGCTTGTAGGGGTAGAACTTTATGATTACCATAAAATTTGTCTTAGAAAAGCTCAGAGTATAGCCGATGTATGATTAATACAAAGGTTGCCAGGCAGTGATCGTATTACCAACAGGCTTATGTTTATCTGAGTTGACATCACGAATGGTGGGGCAGGGACCTTATTTTTCAAGCATGAAAAAATATGTTAAAAAGTGGTTCAGAATGCTGAGGTTTTGTGGATCATACTGTTGAAGTGTAAGTATGTTGGAGAGTGAGATGGGGTAGACACAATAGTTGTGAGGTTTATTTTCTAGTGAGTAGCTGAAATTAATTTCAATCAACCACTAATAAGGATACTTGTCAAATTTCTTATTGTCTTTTTTAGAATTAGATACTTCTAAGACAAACACAAGAATATTCTACTGCTTTCACATAATGAAACGAACATATACTAATTTTACAACATAATAATTAAATTTACAGACCCTAGGGTCAGACTGCATGACTTTAAATTCTAGTTCTCTAGGTAATAGCTGCAAAACCGGGCAAAATATCAACCTCCAAGTGCCATGGCAAAATATCAACCTCCAAGTGCCATGGTTTCCTCATCTTAATTGAAAATTATGTATGTACTTTATGATAGTATTCACGAGGATAAACGTTACACATGTAAACATATTGAACAGTACCTGACACGGAGCTATGGATTGACACCAGAAATAATAGGTGTTATTTTAATTATCATCATTGTTATTGTATTTTATGTATTTTATCAATTTAACATTGTATTTTTTAGTAACCCTAAGGCTGGCTCAAACTAACTGCCTGACCCTATAGTGGATGTTATGGAAATATGTCAACCTTCAGATGAGTCCAGTGTCTTTTTCTTCCATGTAAATAGCACTTCTCTGAGTCCTGTTTTCCTTCCAATGCTATTCAAAAATAGCAGAAGAAATAGCAGTTTTTTAGAGCAGCTTGACATTTGATTACTAACTGTGACTCCTAATGCTTTTCCATTGTCCACAAAATGATGAAAGCAATTTTTTTTTTTCCTGGCCACTATAGCTATGAAAGTAGAATCATCAGGAATTTTTGTCTCTTTTCAGTTTAATGAAATTGTATAGTGAACTGACTATGTTCCAGACATGCTTTGGCTTTGAATCCCAGAAATAAATGATAGAGAGTCTGTAAACTTTACAAAACGACAATTTTTTCCTCCTTTCCTGGTAATTTCATTCTTCTGTTTCTCTCTTTTAGTCTATCTGAAAATTAACAAAAGGTAAAAAGAACTCACATATCAACCCTGTCAGGTGTTGATTCAGTAGCCACTAGAACAACAGAAGAGTGGGGAGGGGAAAGCTTAAAAGTTGCCTTGTCTAAGTGATAAGTTCTTGGTCTGTCTTTAGAAATATGTGGCAGGATGCCTGGGTGTCTCCGTCTATTGAGTATCTGACTCCTGATTTCGACTCAGGTCATGATCTCGTGGTTCATGAGACAAAGCCCCACATCAGGCTCTGCACTGACAGCACAGAGACTGCTTGAGATTCTCTCTCCCTTTTTCTTTGCCCCTCCACAGCTCACGCTCTATCAAAATAAATTTTATTTTTTATGAATATAATTTATTGTCAAACTGGCTTACACACAACACTCAGTGCTCATCCCAACAAGTGCCCTCCTCAATGCCCATCACCCATTTTCCCCTCTCCCTCACCCCTCCCATCAACCTTCTGTTTTTTCTCTGTATTTAAGAGTCTCTTATGGTTTGCCTCCCTCTCTCTCTGTAACTATCTTTTTCCCCTTCCCTTCCTGCATGGTCTACTGTTCAGTTTCTCAAAATCCACATATGAGTGAAAACCTATGATATCTGTACCTCTCTGACTTACTTCACTCAGCATAATACCTTCCAGTTCTATCCATGTTGCAGCAAATGGCAAGATTTCATTCTTTCTCATTGCCAGGTAGTATCCCATTGAATATATAAACCACATCTTCTTATCCATTCAGCAGTTGATGGATATTTGGGCTTTTTCCATAATTTGGCTCTTGTTGAAAGTGCTGCTATAAACACTGGGGTACACGTGCCCCTATACATCAGCACTCCTGTATCCCTTGGGTAAATTCCTAGTAGTGCAATTGGTGGGCTGTAGAGTAGCTCTATTTTTAATTTTTTGAGGACCTTCCATAATGTTTTCTAGAGCGGCTGCACCAATTCACATTCCCACCAACAGTGCAAGAGAGTTCCCGTTTATCCACATCTTTGTCAGCATCTGTAGTCTCCTGAGTTATTCATTTTAGCCACTCTGGTCAGAGTTAGGTGATATCTCAGTGTGGCTTTGATTCATATTTACCTGATGATGAGTGACGTTGAGCTTCTTTTCATGTGTCTGTTGGCCATCTAGATGTCTTCTTTGGAAAAGGGTATATTTATGTCTTCTGCCCATTTCTTTACTGGATTATTTGTTTTTCAGGTGTTGACTTTGGTAAGTTCTTTATAGATTTTGGATACTAGCCCTTTATCCAATATGTCATTTGCAAATATCTTTTCCCATTCCATTGGTTGCCTTTTAGTTTTGCTTATTGTTTCCTTTGCAGTGCAGAAGGTTTTTACCTTGACGAGGTCCCAGTAGTTCATTTTTGCTTTTAATTCCCTTGCCTTTGAGGATGTAAGAAATTGCTGTGGCTAAAGTCAAAGAGGTTGTTGCCTGCTTTCTCCTCTACGGTTTTGATGTTTTCCTGTCTCTCATCCATCTCAAAATAAATTTTAAAAACTTAAAAAAAATTAGAAGTATGTGGCAACAACAGTATCCAATTATGATTTTCATTAGTCTCATTAAAGGCAAAGTATGTATCAAACCTTGTTGTGACTGTATATCACTTTTAATCCTTCCACTAAGTAAGTAAGCTCTTCTCATTGTGCACATTGAGGACACTGTAATCTAGATTCTAGTGACTCTAATAAGGTCATTGGTCACACAGGCAGAACCAGAGACAGAAACCCTGTCCTCAGATTCCAATCCTTACTTTTCTCACAATATCCTGTCTGCTTTCTTAGACATCTACCCATGTATTTCTGGATGTCTTCTCCCTGGGTGCAGCACTTAATTCAGGGAGTTTGTGAAGACTGAGGTTAAATTCATGAAGATTTTAGATTATATAACACAATCAACTCCTAGCAGTGGTGAACATGACTTTTCCAGGTTTATATTGCCACACCTGGCATATGAGTCTGAAAAATTAAAACATATCAATGGAATGAGACTAGTGAACCAATAAACAGGAAAGAGGAGCTGAGATTATGAGGAATTTACTCCTTGATGACGGAGAGCCCATCATTTTTAAGTATTTTAAAGCACTCTACTGGATATTTTATAAGGCCTAGGCAACACATGGCCTGTTGTTCAGTGTATTTGTGGAACTTTCAAAGAAGAAAGTTTATCACAAGCTGAATTTTGATATTATAACATGGAGACAACAAAGTTGAATTGCATGATTGTCCCAAATACTTGTGATAACTTAAACTCGGCTGCAATCACAGGGTGAATCGCAATATTATGAAATATCTTCCCCTTAAGCCAAAAAGCACTAAGGACTTAATTAGCCCAAGATAAATAAATACATAGAGATTAAATGGGAGAATATAATGACAATTGTGTTGATATTAAAATTCAACTAATGATGATAATTTTTTTTCATTTTATATTCCATTGGTTTTCAGCTAGTAATAAAACACAACTTGAAAATACACACATATATATATATATATATATATATATATATATATATACATACGTATATATATACATATGTGTGTGTGTGTGTGTGTGTGTGTGTGTGTGTGTATCAGCATGGTTTGACCCTTGCAGAAGAGATGACTTGCTCTGCATACTTGGTTTATAGGCTGGGCCTATGCCATTCTGAACTGTCTGAATTCAATAGGCAAGAAGCACAGAGGGCTGATGGCTCTCCACGGCCTTCCCAGGACTGTAGAGAGCTCGTGATATGTAAAAGCAACCCTGATAAATGTAAATACGGCTCTTTACAAGACCACTGACAAATTCACTCCCTCGTTTAATGAAAAGCTGCCAAGTGAGATAGCATTCCTAGGAACGGTGCAAATGTTCCACCGTGGGGATAGAAAAAACAAAGGCCCAGGACACATATTTTGTATACAAAAACAGAAAGCATCACATTTGTAGGAGCTGTTGGACTGACGAACTTCTTTCAGATATATATGCAGCCATGTTTTTAGGAAGGCACTGAAAGTATCCATTCAAGAACATCAATCAAGTACACCGCTTAAAAATCAGGCACTTAAAAAAACAAACAAAACAAAACAAAACAAAACAAAACAAAACAAAACAAAAAGAACAAAAAACCAGTTATCTCTTCCCTAATGTGGAAAAAGCTCTATTCATCATGAGCTATTGAGAAGATCACATAGGTAAAACATGGCACCACTATTTTTCATTTAAATCTTCTGTAAACTTGGCTGGGGAAAAGAAATATGCTCCTAATCACAGGGGAAGAAGGCAGGGAATTTTAGGAGAATTTAACCGTACCCCCTTCTGCTACAAACAATAAACTGAAGTCCTACAGTATATGTGCAATGGCGTGCATGTCATAAACAGACAGGATGTCAGTGTTGTCTCAACTAAAACTTAGGTTAAAATATTGATTGGATTTTGTTTTGCTTTTTAGTTACTTCAATCAACTATTTTGCAATGTGGATCCTATAACAGAGATTGAAAACTGGTTATGGGCTTAGTCCCCACTTGGGTCAGAAGATTGCTTTTGTTCTGTTGGTCCACATGTGAGGCTTGCCTCTCAGGCTAGGTAAAGAAAGGTCAGGAGCTGTTTTCTGGTTATTCTACTCTATCCCAAGGCATTTGACTGCAGCCTGAAACTCCAGCTGTTTTCCAAATAAGGAGGGTTTGTAACAGGGAGAGAGGCCCAGAGAGGTTATGTGGATCGCTACAAAATCTTCAGTGTTGCTAGAAAAACACTGAGAAATGATTCTATGTGAAGAGTGGAGTATTCTTATTTACCCAATGTTAAGCTCTTTGAAATAAAAGGCTCTACGGAGCTTATCTAAAACCATTATGAGTTTCATAGACTGATTTAAGAACTTCTGTTTCCCAGAAAATAAACACGATATGAACAAATAACAGCAACAAAAATCACAACTCTATCCTAAATCAAACAAACACATCAAACTGCTTCTCTGACTTACTGAAAACAAGAGGACCTCACAGGAGTCTGGATTTAGAAAGATTTTCTTTGTAGTCCGACAAGAAGTATTTTCCTACTGATAATCAGATTTAAGGGAAAAGTGCTGCTGGATAGCTGCACCCAAGATTAAATGGATCAGGATCAGATAAAAATTTTAAGATGATTTTTTTTCCTGTTCCATTTGCTCCTCTTTCTGAAAATATCTGACTTAAGAACAAAAATATTGCAAATGTACTATTTTTAAGGAACGGGATAGACAAGTGATAATCACAGGGTTGTTAACATCTGTTTATTTCCAAACACATACAAACACATACACAGGGAAATAACGCTCTTAGTCCAAATTTTACTGTTTTTTTTTAATCAAATACATGATCAGGGTTATGTTTTTTTTCTTTTATAAACTAAGACTACTGTGAATCTTTTTTTCTAATTTTTTTAATGTTTATTTATTTTTGAGAGAGGGAGAGAGACAGAGTGTGAGCAGGGGAGGGGCAAAGAGAGACAGAGACACAGAATCCGAAGCAGGCTCCAGGCTCTGAGCTGTTAGCACAGAGCCCGATGTGGGGCTCGAACCCAGGAACCGTGAGATCATTACCTGAGCCAAAGTCAGATATGCTCAACTGACTGAGCCACCCAGGCACCCCTGGGAATTTTTTTATATTTATATCTTGCTCAAACATTTCAGAAAATTAGCATTATTCCTACCTTTTGAGGAAATAAGCAAGAATATAGTTTTAGAAGATAATTTACAATCTTGCTTATGTTGTTGTCATTAAAAATTGTAACACCTGGAAAGGTAGTGATCATATTTCAGCTTATATTTAAAAAACAAATTAAATCAACAAAAACAATTTTAAACAATCTTAGAAGAAAAATGAGAAACTTGAACATTTATAAAGGTAGTTTACTCTACTTTTCTCCATAACATAAACAATCTCTCCATGTAACAAAAGACAACACAATGACCTGTGACAAAGACTCTGGGGAAGTTTCCCAAGTGAATGTGGTGATGAAAGCAAGACTATGGTTCACATGTCAATTTAAGGCTTATTAGATCATATAAAAATCAGTCAATATATGAAGTATAGCAGGTCCAAGAACTTTATGAAGTGTTTAAATACTATGTCTTGAAATTGGGAAGATATTTTAAAACTCGTTTCTCTGACAGATTTATCATCTTTTGTAACTCTTTAAAATATATGTTTAATGGGGCACGTGGATGGCTCAGTTGGTTAAGCAGTTAAGCGTCCAACTCTTGATCTCGTTGCACTCTTGATCTTGGTTCACATCATGATCTCACAGGCTCTGAGTTCGAGCCCCATGTAGGGCTACATACTGTCAGTGCAGAACCTGCTTGGGATTCTTCCTCCCTCCCTCCCCTGAGTGCTCTCCCTCTCTCTCTCGGAATAAATAAACTCTAAAAAACTTTTTAAATAAATGTTTAAAATGAAAAGGGACAAAAAATAAAATAACATGAAATGGGTGTTTTTGTTTATTTAGCTTCTCTGCGGAAATGGCCATCGCCTGTGTAAAATTGGGTTCGTGTTACATAAATCCCGGCATCCCATTCTGTGCTGTATTATGTAGCACCCAGTGCATAATCTGTCCTGATGAACCATCTTGGTCAAGGTAGCTGTGCATAATTAGAGGCAGAGAAACAAATGACAAATCTGAGTAGTACTCTCTTTTCTCTATTGGCTGCCAGTACAGTCATCAGACTGAGGCAAGTTCCACTTGTGGAGGAAGGCAAATCGGCTTCATTTTCTTGGCTCCTCTACTCTCGAGGCTCATACTGCAAACCGCAATATGGCACGGGCATGATATTACGTAGCTAAGAAAGTTGGAAGGGGAACCCCATACATTTACACACCCGAGTTAAGAAGAAGCCTCTGCTTTGGTATGAGAAAAAAAGCCAGGTATATTAAAAAAGAAGGAAAGAAAGAGCTCTGTTTACTTGGGTTTCTGTGGCACTATCTCCTGTGCATGTCTCTCACAGGGACTTCATGGGATCAAATAGGAACAAATGAAGGTAGAATCAAATGCAAGTGTCTCCTGCTTAATATTAGTAAACTGCTTATAAAAATTAAACATGTCTCCAGGGACTTGGATCCTGTTTCCGTTGTGTTAAAGAAAAATTATATTGCATTATACTACTATCCCAAACCTCTATTTTCCTAAAATGTGACCAAAACAAAGTAAACTGCTGATAAAGAAACTAAATTATCATTAACAGGTAGAATGATTAAAATATCACTTCCTGATCACCAAACAAGATGGTCAAAAAAACTGGGTTTTTTGCTTTGTTTTCATTTTATGATGTAACAAGCAGAGTTTTTGTGTTCTACATTTATAATTCAACATGGCAGAAAAATACTCAGTGGCAAATATATTTGATGGAAAAATATGCAGAAAACTTTACAATAAAATACAAGGCAATCTATGTATCTAATTCTTTTGCTTCAGGAAAGTTCAAAATCAAGGAGGAGGGTTAAAGCAAATTTTATTTTTTTGCATTCATTCATGTTGTTGGATGTTGGTTGCTTTTTGTTTGTTCTTTTCAATTGTTCAATAGAATGTCATGTTATGATTATGATGTGGTCTGTTCATTCACTTTCTAGTTGATAGACATATGGAAGCTTCCAGTTTTTTGCAATAATGCATTGAGTGTGACAAACATTTTGTGTGTATCGTTTATGCTCTTAAAGGATTTTTTTTAGTTTATTTTTGAAAGAGAGAGAGGAAGCACCAGTGAGGGAGGGGTAGAGAGAGAGAATGATGGCACAGAGTCGGATGTGGGGCACAATCTCAGGAACTGTGAGATCATGACCTGAGCCAAAACCAAGAGTCTATGCTTAACCGACTGAGCCACCCACGTGCCCCTAACGCTTATGCTTTTAAATCTTTTGAGTAAATACCAATAATAAAATTGTTGGACCATAAACAAAGTGTATGCTTAATTGAATAAGATATCGCAAAAGGTTTTCCACAGAGGTTGTACTTTCATATACACCCCCCAGCAATATGTAAGAGAAACAATTGCTCCCTCTCCTCTCTAACATTTGATTTGTTAATCTTACTAATATTAGCTATTTTAGCGAGTAGTGAGATTTTATTGTGGTTCACTATGCACTCTGATGAATAATAATGTTGAGAATCTCTCCATGTGGTTATTACATGTTTGTGTGTTCTCTTGTACGAAGTGCCTGTGGAAGCTTTTTGCCCATTTTTTACTCAGTTGTCCTTTTTGGTTATTGACTTATAAGAGTTCTTCTTGTAATGTATTATTCCTTTGATGAATACATGTATTGAGAATCTGATTACTCAGTCTTCAATTTTCTTTTTATTTTCTGTGTGTTTTGATAGTACAGATTTTACCCTTGATGAAGAACAGTTCAATGTTTTTACATTCTAGGAAATCTGAAGACTCATTCACATTGCAATAATGTTCTCCTATGGGTTCTTTTATGAACTTTCTATATTTAGCTTTTACATCAAGGTTTGTATTCTATCTTGAGTTAATTTTTGGTATGGTGATTTTTTTGTATAATGTGAAGTATAAGCCATGATTCCATTTTTTTCTGGCTGGTCCAGAGCCAGATGCCTACAAGATTTCTTTCCCCAGTGAACTATATTGGTACTTTTGTCAAAAATCATTTGAGTATGTTGAGTCCATATGCTGAGTGCTTTGCATTCTATTCATCGCTCATCTATCCTCAACCTCATTACTGTTTCTCTACCTCTTTGCTCCTGACCCACCTGTCCACTTGCACCTGTGTTCTACCTCCTGTAACTCATTCACAACCTCATGTATAATCTGTAAACAATACTTGAAAGGTTTCCTTCACTTTGCCTTAATTTATTCCTCAAAGGCATGGCTAGATCTCTCATAATGGATATCACTCCATTGTCTTCTGGTTTGCATTGTTTGATGAAAATTCAGTGGTTATTCTTATAGCTCTTTCCCTGTATAGAATATGTAACCACTAATCCTGAATAGTAATAGAATCTACTCTTCTATCTTTAGTACACTATAGTCTGAAAATGATGTACCTAGGTATGTATTTCTGAACATTTATTGTTTGTGATTTGTAGTGCTTAGATTTGTGGATTAAAGTTTTCATCAAATTGAGTAGGTTTTAGCCAATATTCCTTCCTATATATTTTTTGTCCCATTCTTCTCTTTCTAGGAAGAAATTACAAATTATACCTACTTTAGACTGTTTGATACTGTCCTGTATATCACTGAACCAGTTCAGCTTTGTCATTTTTTCCCTCTTTTTGTCTCATTTTTGGACATTTGATATATCTTTGCACTAACCCTTTCTCCTATGGTTATCATTCCCCTGTCAAATCTTCCGATTTATAGAATTTATATAATTTAGAATAGAATGTATAGAATTTATAGATCCATTGCTCCTTCTGTCCTGTGATTTACATTTCTGTGTTTATTCACTCATTTTTCTATATGTTCCTGCAATACTTTAAGCATATTAACAATAGCTATTGTAAAGTTGTCTGCTACATTGAGTATCCAAGTCATCTTATCCAAGTCATCTCTCAGTTGGTTTCTGTTGGGTAAATTTTCCTTAGATATTGGGTCCATATTCTTGCTTTTCCATATAACTTGTGTCCTTTCATTGTTATACTGGATATGGTATTGATAAGAAGAGTGATGGCTGGATAGTAATACTGCATATTTTTCCTGGAGAATAGAGGCTCTTTCTTATATCTCTCAGCTAAGTGAAAAGTATTCAAAAGAATTGAATTGGCCTGTGATTTCACTTTAGTTTAAGAAGTTTGAGCACAGGAGTTCACCAGCTCACTGGAGACAGTGTTATCTCCAGGAGATAATCAGTGGTGATTATTTAGCATCACTGATACCTGAGGTGATGACAACTTTGGGACTGGACAACAATCTGACTAGACACATAAAGGAAACACTGGGGAAAGAGATGTAACTAGATGACTTTGAAAGCTAGAACGTACTCCTGAAACTCTAGAAGGCCATGAAAATATGTAGGTATGTGTCCATATCCAGGGCTGGATAAATGCCCAGAAAAGACCTACATGTTTATCTGTATCTGACCTAGAGGCTCTGTACAAACAAGAAATGTAGGTTAAGGTGGAGTTGGAAAATGTCTGTCCTAGCATTAAAAATACCCTCCACATGTACACAGAAATCCCCAACAAATTTCAGATGGCTTACTTGTTCTAGACATTTCAGGGAATTTCTCTACAATTATTAGATAATCACTAAGATCATTGCACAAGGATTTCAGTGGCCTCATATGACAAAGAACACAGACTTTACAGAATTAGTTAACGAGGGGCACCTGGGTGGCTCAGTCAGTTGGGCATCTGACTTTGGCTCAGGTCATGATCTCACGGTCCGTGAGTTCGAGCCCCACATTGGGCTCTGTACTGTCAGAGCCTGCTTCAGATTCTGTGTCTCCCTCTCTCTCTGCCCCTCCCCCACTCACACTCTGTCTCTTTCTATCAAAAAATGAATAAACGTTAAAAAAATTAAGAAAAAGTTAGTTAACAAAAGTCACTACGTAACAATTTCATCAACGTCCTTCAGCCAAATGAACAGATAAACAAATGTTAAGGGTGTGCTTAAGAATGGATTTTTGTTGGAGTGCCTGAGTGATTCAGTCAGTTAAGCCTCTGACTTTGGTTCAGGTTATGACCTTGTGCTTCATGGGTTTGAGCCCCACATTGGGCCCTGTGCTGACAGCTCAGAGCCTGAAACCTGCTTGGAATTCTATGTCTCCCTCTGCCCCTCACTGCCTGCCTCTCTCTCTCTCTCTCTCTCTCTCTCTCTCTCTCTCTCTCTCTCTCTTCTCCCTCTCTAAAAAATTAATAAACATTACTAAAATAATTTAAAAGAATGTAATGTTGTTTGTTTTGCAGTTCTCTCTACTTTAATGCTGAAAATACATGTAGACATATCATATGACATGGGAAAAGCAACTATGGGTAGAGTGTTATACTCAAGAGAAGCCATATGAGGTAGCAGTAGAAGGAAAACGGTAGTGGTAAATATGGCTCGGATCATCAAAAGCCTTGTATGTAATGTGAAGATATTTTCAATTGAACTTCAGAAAGATCTGAGATTCTGGGATGGTAGGTGGACAGGTGGGTCGGTGAGCATGCTGGTCATCTTCAATTTGCCTACTAGCCCTCCACTTTTCCCTTTTAAGGTTGAGCTGCATGACCTGTATTGATAGGCTCCCTTATCCTATAACTTCTGGTTGAATTTTACCAAATAGTGTCACTGGTAGATCAGGGGGAGGGATGAAAGACATGTTGGAGTATTTGTTCAGATTCCATCTCTGGGAGGAGTGAGGGTAATGGTGGACGGGCTGTATCCTTCCATCAAGTTTTCAGTTAAAGTTCCTAGAATCCCTATTCACATGAAATACTATGCTGGATTTGGGAACACTCCTCCTCTGCTTATTGCATCTTATAAAAGATGATGGGGTACTCTGTAGTTACTATCCTTTGTAGAGGTAGGTTTTTTTTATGCTCTACTCACATCTTGGTCCTTTAAATTCTTCCCAAATTACCCAATTTAAGTATGCATCTGTTTCCTGCCATACATCTAGATAACAAAAGGAAGAAATAAATTGGTATATACTATTGCATAATATCACAGTTGACAATAGACTGAAGTAAAGAAATGTGTGCAGGGTCAGGAGGAGGTCAAACTTTCACTCTTCGCAGATGACATGATACTCTACATGGAAAACCCAAAATATTCCACCAAAAAACTGCTAGAACTGATTCATGAATTCAGCAGTTTTAGGATATAAAATCAATGCACGGAAATCAGCTGCATTCCTATACACCAACAATGAAGCAACAGAAAGAGAAATCAAGGAATCGATCCCATTTACAATTGCACCAAAAACCATAAAATACCTAGGAATAAATCTAACCAAAGAAGTGAAAAATCTATACACTGAAAACTACAGAAAGCTTATGAAAGAATTTGAAGAAGACACAAAAAAATGGAAAAATATTCCATGCACCTGGATAGGAAGAACAAATATTGTTAAAATGTCAATACTACCCAAAGCAATCTACATATTCAATGCAATCCCTATCAAAATAACACTAGCATTATTCCCAGAGCTAGAACAAACAATCTTAAAATCTGTATGGCACCAGAAAAGACCCCAAATAGCCAAAGCAATCTTGAAAAGTTCAACCAAAGCAGGAGGCATCACAATCCTGGACTTGAAGCTGTATTACAAAGCTGTAATCATCAAGACAGTATGGTACTGGCACAAAAACAGACACTCAGATCAATGGAACAGAATAGAGAACCCAAAAATGGACCCACAGACGTATGGGAAACTAATCTTTGACAGAGCAGTAAAGAATATCCAATGGAATAAAGACAGTCTCATCAGCAAATGGTGCTGGGAAAACTGGACAGCGATATGCCGAAAAATGAGCCTGGACCACTTTCTTACACCATACACAAAAATAAACTCAAAATGGATGAAAGACCTAAACGTAAGACAGGAAGTCATCAAAATCCTCGAGGAGAAAGCAGGCAAAAACCTATTTGATCTTGGCTGCAGCAACTTCTTACTCAACACGTCTCCAGAGGCAAGGGAAACAAAAGCAAAAATGAACTATTGGGACCTCATCAAAATAAAAAGCTTCTGTACAGTGAAGGAAACAATAAGCAAAACTAAAAGGCAACTGATGGAATGGGAGAAGATATTTGCAAGCAACATATCAGATAAAAAGTTAGTATCCAAAATCTATAAAGAGCTTTTCAAACTCAACACCCCAAAAAACAAATAATCCAGTGAAGAAATGGGCAAAAGACATGAATAGACACTTCTCCAAAGAAGACATCCAGATGGCCAACTGACACATGAAAAATGCTCAACACCACTCATCATCAGGGAAATACAAATCAAAACCACAAAAAGATATCACCTCACACCTGTCAGAATGGCTAACATTAACAACTCAGACAACAACAGATGT
This sequence comes from Panthera tigris, assembly GCF_018350195.1. Taxonomy (NCBI): domain Eukaryota; kingdom Metazoa; phylum Chordata; class Mammalia; order Carnivora; family Felidae; genus Panthera; species Panthera tigris. Next base: position 53,816,931 of record NC_056672.1, read on the forward strand.
TAGTGAGGATGTGGAGAAAGAGGATCTCTTTTGCACTGCTGGTGTGAATGCAAATTGGTGCAGCCACTCTGGAAAACAGTATGGAGGTTCCTCAAAAAACTGAAAATAGAGAACTACCCTATGACCCAGCAATTGCACTACTAGGCATTTATCCAAGAAATACAAGTATGCTGTTTCGAAGGTGCACATGCACCCCAATGTTTATAGCAGCACTATCAACAATAGCCAAAGTATGGAAAGAGCCCAAATGTCCATCGATGGATGAATGGATAAAGAATATGTGGTGTATATATACAATGGAGGATTATTCAGCAAGCAAAAAGAATGAAATCTTGCCATTTGCAACTACGTGGATGGAACTACAGGGTATTATGCTAAGTGAAATTAGTCAGAGAAAGACAAATATCATATGACTTCATTCATATAAGGACTTTAAGACACAGAACAGATGAACATAGGTGAAGGGAAGCAAAAATAGTATAAAAACAGGGAGGGGGACAAAACAAAAGAGACTTTTAACTATGGAGAACAAACAGAAGGTTACTGGAGTGGTTGTGGGAGGAGGGATGGGCCAAATGGGTAAGGGGCACTAAGGAATCTACTCCTGAAATCATTGTTGCACCATATGCTAATTTGGATGTAAATTTTAAAAAAAATACTTTTTTTAAAAAAGGAAAGGAAAAAGAAAAGCCTAAAAAAAAAAAAAAAGAAATGTGTGCAGGAAGACACTACCTTATGTCTGCTCAGGTAGTACACAGACATGATGAAGAAATGTACCTTTGTGTGAAGAAAAATGTGCTGATTCTTCATGGGAGGTGAAACTACACCAAGATGCTCTACCTGTTGAGCTAAGCATGGGTGGTTTCTGATGTTTATGATAGTGTGTATAGTGATGCCATTAACTAAGGAAGAAAAAACAAGAAGAGGAAATTTCACGTGGTCAAATCTGTTGAGCTCAGTTCCAGCATACTAAATTTAATATACTTGTATGGCCACTAAAGGAATAGAAAAATTAGGAAAGAATGCTATGAGAAAGCCTAAAGAGGTGACTGCTTCCAAAATGAAATAGCCACTCAATGCCTAAAGCTGCAGAGATGAGGTAAGATAAGGACCACCTGGCACACATGTATTTTAGTAATTTAGAGATCATGAAGGTAACCTCGTCAAAACTGTTATCTCCTGATCAGAGGGAAATCTTACCTTCATTGGTTTGAAGAGTAAAAAGGGGTGATCCCATAAAAAAGGTAACTAAGTTTTCCCCCCCAAAATTAAAAGAGACAAAAAGAAAGTTTATCAGAACTATCTCAGGGAGGTGGGGGGAAGAACTATCTCACAGGAAATCTTGAGAACGAGTTACCCTTTCACACAATTACGAACAAGTGACCTGCAAAGATCAGTCAGATGTTTAGGTCAAATACCTTTATTTTACATGGGGAAGCAGAGCCCTTCCCCCCTCCAAACTCAATAAAATTAGGGTAGTTTGTCTAAGATACCACATCTAGGTCAAGAATTTTGATTCCCATAGCAATGACCCATCAACAACATTATATTTTCAAACCACTGAAATTTTATCTATTTAATGTGCTACACGTAACTGTGTTTTTATTTAAGGTATTCATATTTAGCTTACTTGAATGTTGGTTGGAACTGAACAAAATGGTAAATTGTAGATGCAATTTAATATTCTGTATACATTGAAACAAACATTTGAACTGCAAAATAGAGTGTCAGTAGAAATTATATTACTTTCACTTGCTTTAATGGCTAAGGTTTTGTTTACAAGTAAAAGTACATCGCCTCAACCAATGTTAATTGTGAAAATATTAGGAAATCATTCTACACTTAAACATTTTATTTTCCTTAATTTTTTAATAGCTGGCCATGTCTTTTTAATTTTTTGAGATATATTTGACATGTTGTAAAATTAAGGTGTGCAACATGTGGATACATTTATATGTTATAATCTGGCTGCCATTATAGCCATAATTGACATCTCTATCACATCACATAATTATCACATAATGATAATTATGTGATGTATGGAAGTAATTAAGATCTAGTCTCCTAGCAAGTTTGCTAATTATAATGCAGTATCGTTGTCTATATTTACTATACAATGCATTAGATTTTCAGGGATATTTGTTTACTGATTGCACATTACATGAAAGTAAACAAAATCTTCAATTATATTTCTTAGATGTGAACAAGTCAACCAATGGCATATACACTGGTCATACTTGCAATGTGACATAAGATACTATGTTGTTTATTTCATGACAGTCTAAATAACAGCAGGAGTTTTTAATCAGTCTTCATATTTCAGAAATATTGCTTTTCTTCCTTTGAAAATAAATTGTATCAACTGCTATTTTATTATTCTTATTTCTTTTAAGGATTAAAGTAATGACACGATAAACCTGGGATTTTCATAGTTTGCAAGTTTTTTGATCTTCTAAGTGAATGGCGTTGCCTCATAGATATCCAACAAAACAATATATCCATAATTTCAATAGTGGTGTTTACAAATTTTATTGAATGTGAATATGCCAAAACAAAATCTGTTTAGATCTGTTCTCACCTCATGAATAGACTTCTTGAAAAGAGTTTGGTAAACCTTAGCGTAAAACCCCATTACACTTTCCCTGCACAGGAGTTACTTACCCATGCAGGGTGTTACAAAATTCCAAAGCTTTATCCTTCAATAAAATTGGGTGTGAAAATTTAAATGCAGTGCTACTATCATTTAATTTCAATATTTCAAACTCTAAATGGACAATTATAATTTTGACCAAGTGATTAAATTTCAGTTCAGTTTCTCTTTAATGGAAATTTTATTAACTGTCATCAAAGACTCCAGATCCTATTCCATAAAATAACCCAATATCTTTTCTGAACTACTTATTTAAAATTCCAGCTAGACAGAAATGCATTAGGATACAATTAAGTACTGGAAAATCGGTGCTTTTATTCCAGTTTTTTTGACCTAAAATCAGACGTTTGTACCAAATGATTAATATTTAAAGTGTGAGAAGAATTGAGTCTTTGGAGTTAAACTATGTTTTAGGTATATAATTTGCATAATGTGCTTTGCCTAACTCATCATGAATCATTTTTGAATATATTTGAACACTGGCTGAGCACACAGCACAATTATGAGCACCTGAGACTGTCTCAGTGCAAGAAAAAAGAATACATTTCTCCATATTTTACTGGCTCACTAAATGCTATCCCCACAGAGCTACTGAAATTCTTGAAATGTGTTCATTTGCAACAGGGAAAATGGCTTTGGCAAGAATGCTGTGGTGTGTCACACAGAGACCTTTGGTCTCAGACCCTGACAGGTTGAAGTGTCACTCATTCAACTAACACTTTTATTATTATCTCCTTCTATGTGCCCAGCATTGTGGTAGGAACTGGAGTGGGGGAGTGATCACCACTTGTACCAAGATGGGGAAAGGAGAATACTAGGAGATGAACGTAAGAAAAACATAGTAAGGCCACGCTGCAAGGGGGTTAAGTAAGAGGTGGGTCATCAGTAAGGAGGAAAATTCCCTCAGTCTACTGTCTCCTCACTTCCACTCCGAGTGAGAGCAGCACCAAAACTCATCAAAAACCTAAACAGAACACTGTATACAATATGTTATTTTTTTTATGTAAGAGTGTACATAAGAATATAGAGATATATTTGTTTGCATTTGTCTAAAGAAACACTGGAATCATAATGAAACCCTAGAAATACAAAAATAGTTATCCGTACTGGTAAGTGGGAACAAGGTAGAAGCAGGACTTCTCTGTTAAGCGTTTTTTTTTTTATACAATTGTGACTCTTGGGTCATGTAATTATATTATTTCAAAGCAACTAGCAATTTGTGAGGGCAAATAGATAAAAGAAAGTGTGTTGGGATCTTGATAAAATGGCAAATGTGTTAGCAGCTACTTAGAAATAAAATCTATTATTTGTATTATAATGTGCTTTAACATATACTCCATAGCTGTCCAATCTCTGGGGAATAGTGTCTGGGATGCAATAATAGTTACCATATATTCAGGACAATTTCTGTGTCAAGCCACACAATAATGTTTCGCTTAAGATATTCAGCAAGTTTAAAATGTTGTTTTTATTAACTTCTGGTTTTTGCTTTCACGTGAGGAAACCAAGTGGAAGAGAATGTGTAAGTCCCCAAAAGCTCAGTCTGTGTTGCCCCAAGTTGCTGGAAACTCGAGCTCCCATTCTCCAAATGGAATGAATGAATACAAGGAAAAAATCCCAGCAGGAACAGTAACTTTCTCCTCCTGAAGAATACCTCTTTTGGGGCCCCAAGTGCCTTTTTCCCACACAAACACCTGTAAACAGCTGGCTCCCAATTCCTGATTGTCACTAAACACAGACAAGATTAATATTTTTATACTAAAATTCCCACCCCCACTTTCCAGAAAAAGAAAGAAAATGAAACTCATGGGGATAAAGAATTTCTCTGCTAGAAAATAGACCCAAATTTGAGGATCAAGAAAAATACCCTAGTCCCCACGTGACTTTATGTCAGCTCTTAGGAGATGGGGAACCTGCGGCTTCCCTTGTTTTCTTACTAACTCTGGTTTACCATGGTTTTTCCTTTCTTCCTAATCCTCCCTTAATCCAATTTGTGTGATGTTGCACAATTTGATTCTCATCTGGAAGTGCAGCAGGTAGGGAGCCAGGTGGAATTTAACTTTGCTTCATGATACTCACTGCGATGTCGGTACCAACTTTGTTCAAAACCCAGGCTGAGCATCAGTCTCTGCTGGGTTTACTAGAACTTTCAGAGATGGGTCTGTAACCAAATGGCGTCTCTGTGCCTGAACCAGCCAGGAAGTGTCAGATAGGTTCTGCGGAGTAGATCCTTATGGTCCATGTGCCCATTTCAACCTCTCTAGCTTTCAAAACAGCACAACCTAAATACTTACTTTACTAAAACTTCAGTTACTGGTATAAAACTGTTGTAGCATAGTTCAGTGGAGGTCAAGACAGAGAGGTGCAGCTGCTTGAAATGTATGTGCACCATAGGGATGGATACAGTTTAATGGATGTCTTTCAAACGCCAGATTCTATGCTAAATCCTTTGCAAATATTATTAAATACATTGGGACCCCTGGGTGGCTTAGTCAGTTAAGCACCTGACTTCAGCTCAGGTCATGATCTTGCAGTCCATGAGTTCGAGCCCCACATCAGGCTCTGTGCTGACAGCTCAGAGCCTGGAGCCTGCTTCCGATTCTGTGTCTCCCTCTCTGTCTGCCCCTTCCCCGCTTGCACTCTGTCTCTCAAAAATAAAAAAAATTTAAAAAACATTAAAAAAATATATTTACTATTACTGCAAGATAATATTACTGCATTGATCCCTTTTACACATGAAGAAAACAAACCTCTCCCAACTAATACTGTTTTGTTTTTCTTTTTCCCCAATGGCCCATTAGTTACCACTTGGCAAAACCAGAAATCAACTCATGGTGTTTCAGATTTCAAGGCTAGGTCTTTTCTATAATCTCAGGCTGTTATTCTTTTAGAAGAATAAATCTAAAAAAAAATGTTATTAAACACTAAATTTGGAATCAGTCATAGGGCAGAGCAGCCAATGACAGCCACTCTGAGTATTACTTGCAACAAAGCTAAACAAAAACTGATTTCATAAAAACAGAGCTTTTATCTCATAAATTTTGAATCTCAGTTGGGAGGATGATAATCTCTGTAAGGCTCACAGAAGCTACATGCTGATAATGCTGCATTTAATGAAGGTTCTGATCAGTTAACATGAGCCCCAGACGAAGTCAAACTGCATGGTGCAGGTTCTAGAGAAACAATAATAATCAGTTGAGTTATAAATGCAATTCATTTTGGAAAGAAATAGGGAGATATGGGAAATGTCTTCCACATGTGAAAGTGGTGCTGTGGGAAAAAGGGAGATGTTCTGTGTGATTCCAGAGCAATGTTTGCTCACCCTGGCTCAGTTCAAGAGTCATCTGAGGAGCTCTTAAAAAACTCTCACACCTGGACCCAATCCTACAGAGATTGATTTAAATGGTTTGAGGTAGGGTTTCGGCTTTTGAAAAGTATCCTAAATAGAAGGCAGGGTTGATAGCCAATGCTTTAGAAAGAAATGAGAGGACTAACAGGTAGTAGTAATGGTGAGGCAGATTTCACTGATCCCAAGATGAACATCAAATTCAACAGTGATTTTGAGTATGTAAGAAAAGTACAAAGATAATCACATGAATATGGCGTACTCCTCCACAGTCTTTATCCACTAAGAACTCATGCAGTGGGAAGAAAATGTGTTTGCGTGGAACTTTAGTACACTACATACTATAAGAGTTGTGCTAATTTAATGCACATCATAAAATCTAATGAAAAAAGAAGAAACCCTAAGTACATTTCAATCACTTTTAAAGACCAGAGCAGAGTTAAGCTGGAGTAATGATTTTAGCATAAAGCTTAAAATACAGAAAATGGAGATATGTCTATCAATACAACAATGCAAAATGCTATCTTGAGAAGCCTGGGTGCTTTCCATAAATGAAAATACGCAAAAAATGGAGGACATATTGTTATATATATAAGCATTGGGTAGGAAATTAGATTAGACAGTACTAACAGCTAGGATTCTCCAGGGGAAATCAAAGCAGTAGAAGAATCTATTGATGCATAGATGGATAGAGAAAGAGAGAGAGAGGGAGAGAGAGAGAGAGATGGTAGGCAAATTGACTGACAGTCATAGAGAAATAGATCCATAGATAAACTAGATGGATAAATGGGTGAAAAGATGTATAGACAGACAGTTGGACAGAGAGAAAAAAAGAAATTTATTTTAAGGAATTGGTTTATTCAATTGTAAGGGCCAGTGAGTGAGATTGGTAGGACAGGGCAACAGGCTGGAAGGTCTCAGGCAGAAGCAGAACTGATGTTGCAGTCTTGGGACAGACTGTCTTCTTATGGAAACCTCAGTTTTTCTCTTAAAGCCTTTCATCTGAGTGGATGAGACCCACCCGTTATTATTTAGGAATATCCTTATACTTAACATTAGCTGAATATAGATGTAAACAGCATCTACAAAATACCTTCACAGTAATCCCTAGATTAGCGTTTGATTAAATAACTGGCCATTATAGCCTAGCCAAGTTGACACACAAAACTAACCACATAGCAACCTCGAATTGTTCTTCCAACTCTAGGATTTTATAATTCCAATTAGAAAAAAAAAAAAAACAGAAAAAAATTCATTCTTCTCACTTGTAAGCCTCCTGTCCAGATATAGTATATGCAGTGGCCATGCCCACTACCCACTCCATGTTCTAAACGATTGTCATCCTTCTTCATTATTGCCACATACCTCATTTATGCAATCTCATTAGATTGAGATATCGATAGAAAATTACTAAGAGGTCCAGGCCTGTCCCAACACTGCCCTTTCCAATACTTCTTTCTCCTTCCTTCCTTCTCTCCCTCTCCTCTTTCTTTCTTTGTTTCTTTGTCTCATGCAGCTGACACAAAATGTTACATTCCTTTCAGGCATGCAACATAGTAATTCTCTGTCTCTGCATGCTCTGCTGTACCACGTGTCACCATACAACACTATTACAATATCATCAACTCTATTCCCTATGCCCATCCGTCACATTTTCCCTCCCAGTAGCTGCTGTCAATGCTGATACATGCAAGGAACAAGAATCAGTTTTGAAAATAAAATATTAAGTTATTTTTAAAATCATATTATCATTATCCCAATATAGGATTTTGCTAAAAGTAGGTTTTAATGGCTTTATGTCACAAATCTAAGCAAAACTTCCTCCCTCTAAGATTTACACCCCAAGTTAAATCTTGGATTCTCATGACCCTTTGGTGGTGTGTGCAGGGTAAGGACTAGAGGCACAGATGCCCAAATGGGACCTGAATGGAGCGTGACAAGTAGTAGAACCCAAAGCAGGTATGGAGGACAGTGAAAACTGGGTATGAGTATATGACACTTTTTATTCTCAAACCGACACAACCTGAGAAGGAACAGATTTTTGCTTATTTGGATTAGCAGTTTCTTCTTAATCATATAGAGCAGACACTAAAGAATAGGTGAGGAAAAAAACCCACAGTGGCCAAAAGAGAGAGAGAGAGAGAGAGAGAGAGAGAGAGAGAGAGAGAGAGAGAGAGAACCTGGGTGGCTCAGTCAGTTGAGCCTCCAACTTTGGCTCAGGTCATGATTTCATGGTTGGTGAGTTCAAGCCCCACATCAGGCTAACCATTGTCAGCACAGAGCCCACTTCAGAAACTCTGTTCCCCTCTCTCTGCCCCTCCCCTGCTTGCACTCTCTCAAAAATAAATATAAACATTAAAAAAAAAAAGAGGAGCTGGGATGTCCTCACCTATCACTGCAGTAGAAAAAAATAAGAAAAACTACTACAAATGTTCCAAATCATTGGAACATCCAGCTGGGTGTGTATTTGGATTTAGCTTTGGGTTTAGTTAAGAGGCAGGCCTTCATATAATTTTCTAATTCAGGAAGTTGTAAAGATCACTGGGTTAGGACATGTTGAGTGCATCAAAATTACTAGGTTACAGTGAATAAGAAATTACTAAACATCAAAATTACTAGGTTACAGTGAATAAGACTAATACTTAATAGACTATCTTAGAAGCCTATTTTAATAGGCAATATTACTTTTACTTTGACTGGAATTAGGAAATACCCAAACAGTGACACTATTCACATAAATATATTTGGTTTTGAAAGGAAATGGTGCAAATGTAAAACTCCAAAGAAAAGGAAGTAAGCTGGAATAGAAGTAGCACAGGTCTGGGACCTGGCCCCAACTCTGCCAAAAACAGCTGGGATGCACAGGACAAGTCACTGAACATCTGGAGCCTTTAACCTCTTCCTACAGAAATTGAGTACACGAACCACATCTCTAAGACCCTCCTACTTCTACAATATCATGAATCTTTTATCTTTAAATAGGTGAGTACATACAGATTGAGTTTCTGAACACCAACCTTCCCTATTAAAATTTGTTCAGAGTCTCCATTGTCTTTACAACAACCCCTGTAATATGAGATCTATATACAGCACTCCTATCTCTTTCTAGTTATTCTCCATTGCACTAAGTTCCAAGCACGCTGAACTTCTCCCATATTCTCATGCGCCCAAGTTCCTCTGTGTAGATTTGCCCTCAACAAACATTCAGAGGTCAATCTAATTTTTTTATATTGGATGAGACAACTTGCAGTGGTAAAAAGGAAGAACGTGAATTTATAGTCCTGATTTTTATTGGGAATTATTCTCATGAGCAAATCCCTAAGCTTGTCCTCGAGGGAAGAAAAATTCAAAGTATGAAAAGATGCCTGTTTCCCCCAAGCAATACCCACAACCGACTTCCTGAACCATGAAGAGGCTTGGGAAAAGTTAGTATCCTTAAGATAATTGCACCTATACAAAATGTCTCAAAACCATTGTCTGTGACCTAACAGAAGAGAGATGTCCTGTTAAAGGACTTATTTTCTCTGCACTCAGGGATTGTGAGATTCCACAAGTGTGTGGTCACCTCAGTAGCTTTAGAGAGGAAAGGAACATAGGATTCTGTAGCCTGAGTAACTATAGAGAGAGCACTGAGTGCTGAAATGTGGTCTTTCCATAAGCTAAAAACCTAGGAATTCCCTTAAGGCCAGAGGACATTTGAGACATAGTCATAGGTAAAGAAAGTGACAAGATATTTATGGTTGAGGGGGGAAAAACCCAGTTACAATGTAGTAATCAAGGATAAAGAGGAGAAATACTTTCCGTACACTTTTAGGAGTCTGAGATATGATAAAAGTTCTCAGTTATCAAATGGGGACTTCAGTTCTACCATTTCCTAGTGATAATGTCTATTACTTAAACCTCTCAATTTTGTCTTTCCTAGGATGAAGCATGACCTAAATGAACTGCAAGTTCAAAAGTTTTTAAAAAGCTAACACTTACCAAATATTACTATGAATTAGACACTCTACTAAATACCAGATAGATATAGATATAGATACAGATATACATACATACATATATACATACAGTATTAGTCTACACTTAAACCTGTGAGGCAGCCATTTTTACTCTCATTTTACAGACAAGGAGATTGAGACATACATAGAGATTAACTAACTTACCACACAGTTAACAGAAGGAAAGCCATATGGACTCAGAAGCATCTTACACTTGAAGTAACTACAACAAACTATATTATTCAGGGAAGACTTACTTATCTAATACCCAAAATCTCAGTCGAATGTTTGTGTGTATGTGTATGTGTGTGTGTGTGTGTGTGTGTGTGTGTGTGTGCGCGTCTGTATGTGTGTGTATGTGTGTGTGTGCGTGCGTGTGTCTGTATGTGTGTGTGTTTGTGTGTGTGTGTGTGTGTGTGTGTGGTGTGTATGTTGGGAGGAGAGACAAGAGGGACATTGGCAACTTACAACTTATGACCCATCATGCATTACACTTGGCTTCCAGGGTGTCTACAGGGAGGAGGAGACAGTGGAATTGTGTGAAGATGATTTAAATGCAAAGGTAGTATCATCCCTTATACCCATTTTCATGGGCCTGAGGTCAGTCCTCTGGTCAGCTACCATCAAGGCACTGAGGAAGCATGTAGCTATGAGCAGAAAAAGAGCAGGAGATACCCATTTCTGTCACAACAAAACAGGGGTTACATAGTGAAGAAGTTAACACAAATCTAGGGAAGTGACACCATCACACAACATTATCATTCACCAAGAATATCTCTTTACTATGAAAAATCCATTTCATGCTTGTCTACTTTGGTAAATCGCAAAATTGAGTTTAAAATTGGTTAAAAATGAGAGTGATCACAAGAAAACTAAAAGGCATTTGATGTTGATAATCAGAGGCTGGCATTTGCCCAGATGTTAACATAATGTAATTCTAGTTCATGATCAAGTAATCTGTATTATTTCTCTTCTTGGAGAATGGATGCTCACCTCTTGCATGCTGTTCCTGTACTAATAAATGCTGAAATGTTTTTTTTCTTTTCAAATACAGGAAAAGTTCCACACTGAATACCACTGTAAACTATATTCTTTAATATCTACTCCAAATGAGGCAGCATTTAGAAGGTATGTCCAAAAATATCAGAGCAAAACAACAGGTTTTTCATACTTGCTATAACCACTGAATTCGAACGCCTTAGGAAACTTTTAACAAATCATAGATTTACTCAGGTAGTTGCTTTTATACCCACCACAGAGCAAATCAAACGATTTGAAGAGAGGGATAAATGTAAAGTTTATTGTTTCATAATTGCTATACTGGGATAATTTTCTCATTTATAATACTTTATATTCATATTCAACACTGTAAGAAAGTATCTTGCTGTTTATGATTGGTACATTATAATAAATGAACCATCAAACACTTTCCCATTCATAAAATTTTGTATTAGTGTTTGATGATATCATTTGAAGATCACTGCAATGTACTAATGAGAGACAACTTTTTAAATTTAAAGCTGGGGAAATGTGATTTTTTTAAATTGTCAGGATAGAGAAAGAACTATATACAAACAAAGGGTAAATTAAAAGACATACAAAACCTGGAAAAGGAATATTGGAATCAACGTGTGAAACTATTGCTTTGTATTTATTTACTTGTTTCTGGTTAATTCAGTGTCCAAAGACTATGAAAACTATACCAATCTTAAGACAGAAGCCATTGCTCCTTTTTATTGTTTATTTTCTTCCACTATGGGAGGGTGAGTAGTGATTCTGAGTTTTGTGTGTATTTTATACTTCTTTACAAACATAAAGCAGCATGATGAAAGAATAATGGCATATTGGTTAAAAATTAGACTCTCTGATCCCCCATTTACTGGCTGTGTGACCTTTGAGAAGTTAGAATCTTCCAGAAGCGATATTTACAGGTCACTGGTCACAGCAAGAGGGGATAAGAAGAGTCATTAACTTACAAAAGTATCGTGAGCTATAACTGAAGTAATACATATAAAGCACTTGTAACAGAGCAGATGTTATAATCTCAATGCATATATGCCATTAATATTATCATTATTAGCTATTCTTATCAACCAGAAACACTAACTACATTTATTTCCCCATCTTACTCTTTTTGTTCAAAGTTTGTTCACATAGCATTACAGCAGAAACCTGTTTTATCCAAAACAAAAGGTGGTGACAAGTAAAAAGTGATGTATCCAGACCTCTGGATAAAGCCTGCAGGCTACATTCCCTTTAGTCCTATGTCACAGTACTAGCATCTTTAGGAGGGAATGCATGGTCTGCACATGGTATTTTCAACAATATTAAGCCTGGAATTGTTGAAAAGTCTATAATTGAGAAAAAAAGAATCGAAGTAGATGAAAAAGTCTCAGAACTCTGAGCCTAAAAATAACAAAATATAATTCTGCTGGGAAGGATGCAAACTAATATCTCCAGGGATGCATAAATAGTAATAGATATTCAATGAGCAGAGAAGATAGAAAACCTTATTAATGGATGATTCCTGGGAGTGTTAATGGGAAACAAATTAAATGTGAATTTATACTAAAACATAAGAGTTACAAAGAATCGAGTGAAATGCTAAAGGCTTAATAACAGCAAAGTACTTATTTTGCTGGAAACAACTGATAGGATCCATGATTAGGCAATCATGTACAGGCAACTCTTTTTCTGAGAGAAATATCCACACAGAAAAAAAAACCTCACACGTAGAATTCTTTTAGTGAGGGGTGGTGAAAAAGAACCATCAAAAGGCATAGTCCCCACTGACCAAAAGGCATTGGGAGAACATCAGAAAGCACCCTTGTTGGAAGATAGGAGAATATGTGGATAATCAGTAATTAAGATGGTTAGGGGGAAAGTAAATTTAGGATGAGTTCTTACAAGCACCCTTCTTAACAAGACCCACTGTATAAGTTTCCAAGAAAAGAAATACATATTAATCCACTGAACTTGTATATAATTTGATTGAAATATTACCCAGGAAGTGTGTGTATGAGAACAAAAACTATTTTACTAGGGAAATAAAGTGTCTCTACTTTCTGAAGGTCAAAACATGTTATAGAACCTACAAGTGACCAAAACAAGAAGAAAACCCTATGTATCGTTATAATTTATTTCACAAAGATAGTTTTGATTATTATAAACACGGGCTTCGGGGTGGAGATGGTGGCAAGCAAGAGGCGCTGCCTTGGCCTTCCCCAAAAGTCTCAATAAAGTACTTAGAATTAATTATTTTGTATCTTGTTCCCATTCATTTTTGAATGGAAACTTCCATTGGCATGGCAACCTCCCAGCCTAAGCAGCTTCCATTGTGTCTGCTGTCCAGTCTGCTTTAACGTCTTGACTCCAACACAGGTTATAAAACACAGCCCGACTTCCCGATTTCAATTTCTTCTTTGTCACCAATTTGCTCAAATCTGTTCATGGCCCCCTATTGCCTAAAAATTCCTTAAGAAAGGAAAAAGTTCACATTAATGTTGAGATTTCCATGTGTCTAGCACTGGGCCACTTTTACATGTCTCATTACACTCATTCACTAGAGTTGTAGATGAGGATTACTTTTCCCAGTTTATAGATAAAGAAGGTTATATACATCACAGTGACAAAAAACCTACTCCATCTTAGAGCATTATGCTTTTAAATTCCATAGCCTTATCACCACTATACCTTGACGCTTGCGTTTGTTTATCTAAGGGAAGATGGTTCCATGTTTCCTCCCATTATTAGAAATTTCTACTATCTGTAGAAGTCAGCTCTAGAAAGCCTTGGCAAATATTTAAATACCTATAAACATGGAAGTAGTTAGACACAATTTTAAGTTCTGCTTTACCAGGCACCCAACCACACATAAATTAATCCAAAAAAAAAAAAAAACTCCAATAATTTCTGTCTTTCATTGGTAGTTTTAATCAGTGTAGCACATCACAAGATCTTTTTATTTTTATTTTTATTTTTTAAATCTTTTTTTTTACATCTTTATTTATTTTTGAGAGACAGAGAAAGAGAGAGCATAAGCGGGGGAGGGGCAGAGAGAGAGGGAGACACAGAATCTGAAGCAGGCTGCAGGCTCCAAGAGCCTAACGTGGGGCTCGAACTCATGAACTGCAAGATCATGACCTGAGCCAAAGCCAGATGCTTAACTGACTGAGCCACCCAGGTGCCCCAGAAGATCTTTTTCAGGCTGTGTTTTTTTAATTTATTTTTTGCTAAACTGGCATGGACATATCCCTCTCACAGCTCAAACCTACAAAAATATATCTGCAGTCAGAATCCAGGGAATGAGCTCAGAAAGAGGATTGGTGTGTCTTTGATAATTTCTACAGAATTCTGATCTTGTCTACTATTTCAGATTTTTTTTAGCTATATCCCTTATGTGAGGAAAAGCAGAAATTCTGTCCAACTGTCCTGATTTAGAAAGTTAAGGCTTTTATTTAATAACCAACAAACTTCTCATCATTTCCAGGAGAAAGAAAAGCCTCTCAATCTCTGATCACTCATTTCAAATAGCTAGAAGAGATAAAATTACAAGAAGGGGTCACAAAACTTTGTGAACTTACTGGATTCCTGAAATGTAATGAGCTAGGCTGAAACAATTGAGGTAATAATGTGGGGAGACATAGTTATAATGGATATTAGATCACATGTTGGGATGTCCTCTTCTCCCAACCCACCCTGCCCCTCCCCCAATTTTTGGTCATACTATAGGTTCTAAAATCTCAAGTTATTTTCCTCAATCAGTTCTTACATTTTTCATTATTACACACTATTTCTTAGAGATTTTACCTTTATTGCAATATTAGAATAATATGTGCATACATCATAACAAGAGCATAGAATATGAAATAAAGACTTGTGTAGAGGTAAATTAATTAGACAGTGGTCCCAGGGAACAAGACTGAGGGACCAAGAAACTGAAAGAAAGAAGGTAAGGAAGCAGCATAACCAATACAAAAAAATCACCTAGTTGACTGCGTCTGTGAGCAACTAGAATATTTGATCCAATTACAACATTCTTAAGAACATATAGAACATGTCATAGATTCATCTATTGCTTCTTGTCCTCCATTGTTTAAGAATTGATCCATGAGGAAATAGTTCTCTGAATTTTGGAGTTGCACATATATGAGTGCACTAATTCTTTGGCGGAGTCAGAGAAACTTGTGGAAGGGAAACACAAATTCTCTCTAAATGTTTGAGGCAAGGCAAGGCAAGGTACTTAGGGCTAAAGCAGTGGAAGCCTGCAGGGAACCTTATAGCTATGACTGGTCTCAGGGACCAGGCCAAGAGAGTGAGCTCTAAGTATTCAATACAAAATATAGCCACGGACATGTGGTAAATATTTGACGTCTACACCATCACAGAGCAAAGGTTACTACCACTCATATTAGAAACATCTTTAGCTGATCCCAAATACTACCCTGCTTTATTTTTCTCACCTTCACCATGCTCCCCATTCTTGGCTGGGTTGTGAAGGTATTATTTCTGACATAATGGAGGAAGAGAATATGTAGGCCCTCTCTTTCTCATGTCACATCCATGTTTGATGCTATATCAGTGTTGCACTGATGGTGAACAGCAAAAGAGACAAAAATACTGATGCCTCTCTCTAAACTTTTCGTCAGAAATATGTCTTCTTTTTGTCTGAATTAATCAGTCTTTGATGAACACGATTCCTATAAATACATAGCCAATGTGGAGAAAGGAGTTGGTAGAATTTGATAAAATCAGACAATGCAAACTAAACATCAATTTGATGCCCGAATTAACCAAATAATTATGAGCCCTCTGCTTCCTCCTGTACTACGTGAGCTTTGCCTAAGAATTATCCTGGGGATTTATGCATGTGGATGCCACCACTGTAAGGAGTTTCAAAGATAAACTATATTTAAAACACACATAAATTCTGTTGAATTGCATTTAATTAAAACATTCATAATATACACATAAGTGGCATAGTGATATTTTGCAAATTACTGACTGCCAGAGAAATTCCTAGCCAACCCAAGTAGTTACTGTATTCTATGCCTAATGCTTGCAAAGATTCTGATTCATCCAGGGAACATTTATATGCA
The DNA here is from genome assembly GCF_018350195.1 of Panthera tigris. Classification (NCBI taxonomy): domain Eukaryota; kingdom Metazoa; phylum Chordata; class Mammalia; order Carnivora; family Felidae; genus Panthera; species Panthera tigris. Next base: position 53,833,023 of record NC_056672.1, read on the forward strand.
GACTATAACAAGTAAGCAAAGCTTTGTCACTCTTCTGATTAAAGGAATTGATTTGACTTTAGGAAGAGTGACTTTAATTAGCTGTGCAAATGCCATTAATTCCAATTAATCTTCTCACACTGTCAAGACAAAAATCCTAGGAGAAGATAAATTGCAGCAAATCAATATAGCCCTTGTTTTTACCAGGAACAGGTGCTCGAGAAAAGAGGAATGTCATTAATGGGTGTCTATATCAAGAACTATTTAAACAAGACAGTAATTCAATGTGAAAAGCTTCTAGATGATTTCTTATATCCTATTTATATATCCCTTAATTGCTTTCAATTGGACAGAAAGTATTTACCATAGAGATTTTGAGAATTATCATTACAATTCTATGGAGAACTCTACTACAAATTCAAATCATTTTTGCTACTACTGAAAATCTAAAGATTAAGACATATGTTTAGATACATTGTACTCTCTGTGTATTTTTAGTTCAAATACAAGCACAATTGGTTAATATGGTAGCAATGATTAACAGTTACCACATCAAATTAAAACATCACAGTAAACTATCAATGAGTGTAAAGACAAGTATTCAAGATAAAAAAGGTTAAAGTAAAAAATTTTCATGTGCTGAAGTCAGAGATATTATCCATGTCTTTATGAGACATTGAAAAAGTGTATATCATTAGAATACATATCATATTTTCCAAGGTCTGATTTCAGTTCTTACCAATTTTTCTCTCATTCATTTATTCTCCATGCAATTTAGTTTTTCTCTATTCCAAAAATTATGCTAAACTGATTACCACCGTCAGGCCTTTACGTTTGCTTTTCTTCTTTCTGGATCCCACCATGTACCTTCCAGCAAGCATCTCTCCTCATGGAGACCAAGTGCCCCAACACCCCACCCAGTCTGTCCCTTGGTAATTTTGTTTGCATTTACCATTTAGCGCTTATCTTACCTGAGATCGTTAGGTTTCTTTTTTTTTAATTTTTATTTTTGAAAGATAGGCAGCAAGCACAAGTGGGGGAGGAGCAGAGAGAGAGGGATACAGAGGATCCAAAGTGGGCTCTGCACTGTCAAGCCTAACATGGGGCTGGAACTCAAGAACAGCAAAATCGTGACCTGAGCAGAAGTTGGACACTTAACTGACTGAGCCATCCAGGCGACCCTGTTAGTTTTCTCATAATTACTTTTCCCTATGGCTCTTCCAAGCTCTGTGAGGCTACCCTGTGGACATAGGCTCACCACCATATGCATACTCTGTATGCAGTACAGTGCCTTACCCAGAGTGAACACTCAATGCAAAAATAAATAATAAGTAAGAAAATGACTAAACTGTAAACACAGACACCTTCTTAAAAGTAGTACATAGTACCTCTAAGTCACCTTCAGGCTCAGTGATTTGCTAAAAGAACTTACAAAACTCAAGATAGCTATTATAATCATGGTAACGCATTATTGCAGTGAAAAGATAGAGATGAAAATCAGCAAAGGGAAAGGCTCAAGGGGTAATGTCCAGGAGAAACCAGGAGCAAATTTCCAGGTGTCCCCTCCCAGTAAAATTGCATGAGGATACGTTTAACTCTCTCAGCAAGGACGCGTGACCATGTGGGCCAAGTTTTACAACACGAGAGAAATTCCCCAATCTTTAGTGTCTAGAATTTTTATTGAGGATGCAGGTAGCACCCATATGGCTGATCTCAGATATTCAAAACCCAGGCCCCCAGAGCAAAAATAGGTGTTCACCATAAATCACACTGTTAGCATAAATTTATTTGGTCATGTTTATCAGGCAAACAAAAACACTCTTACTGGGGAGCATACTCCAGGGGCTCAGAGCTTATCTCCCAGGACCCAGTCAAGGGCCTGTGCTAAAACCAAGCCTTTCTTTGGAATGAGCAGGTTTCCAAGAATCCAGGCCTGCTAAATTAACCTTTTCCTTGCTTGCCATGTCTGCACCTAACTGGCTTAGAACACTCCCTGATTATCTGAAAATCCTGTTGCAGAGCTCCTAATATCATTGCTGACATTTATTTAGCACAAGTCTGATCAGATTCATCAGACTCTAAGCCCCAGGGAAATGGAGCTCCAGGGGACTATCTTCTCTCTTGTCCCTAAGAGAAGTCAGCTTTCCAATTTACTCCCAAACTACTTTTTCTTTAATTTGTCTCTATCTGCCACCGATATATTATACTTTGGTTGTTACTATTGACTTAAATTGAGCCCTTTCTGTGGGCTTCAGTACCTTTTACCTCCTTCAGGTACTGTGTTGTGATCACACCTGTTTGTTGGGTCTTCAGTTCCCCTCTCCTGGTTCCTGCTTGTAGTCATCAAATAAATTTCCTAGGCAATATCGCTTTTAAAACTAACTAAAACAGCCAAGGAGCAATGACAACCACAGCAAAAACCCTCTTCGGACCTGTGTTTCTTGAGCAATTATTCAGGCTCATGTCTTACCTTTTTGCATCAAGTTTCTATAGATGGTGCACATATGCTCCTCAGTCTCCACCTCTAACATGCTGGTCCCCTTCTTGTCTTCCCACTACAAAGAATTTTACCAAGTTCACCAGAACTCTCTAATTACCAAAGATAAAAGTCACTTCCATATATGCCTGCTACAATTTCTCTTCGCTATTTGACTTCATGGACCTTCCTTCAAGAAGCTCTTTAGGGGGGCCTGGGTAGCTTAGTTAAGCATCTGATTCTTGATTTCGACTCAGGTCATGATCTCATGTGAGATTGAGCCCCACATCAGTCTCTGTGCTGACAGCACAGGGATTCTCTCCCTCCTTCTCTCTCTGTCCCTCCCTGATATGTGAATGTGCATGCACGCACTCCAAATAAATAAATAAATAAATAAATAAATAAATAAATAAATAAATAAAAAGTGGGGGCACCTGGGTGATTCAGTCAGTTAAGTGGCCAACCCTTGATTTCAGATCAGGTCATGATCTCACAGTTTTGTGAGTTCTGGTGATTTTGAGCCCCACATTGGGCTCTGCACTGACTCTGCAGAGTCTGTTTGGGATTCTCTCTCTCTCTCTCTCTCTCTCTCTCTCTGTCTGCTGCTCCGCAGCTCACACTCTCACTGTCCCTCTCAAAATATATAAATAAACTTTTAAAAGATTATAGTAAATAAATAGCTTTAAAAAATTAAAAAAAAAAAGAAGCTCTTTGATACTCCATTTTCCCTACAACCATTTCATTCTGGTTCTCAGCACTTGCCCCACCAGCGTCACTACTTACATACTCTCCCTCTGCTCAATCTATTTCTTCTCAGACTCCTTGTGTAGTTACCTCATTTCTCAAATAAGGGTAATAATACCTACTTTATTGGCTTATTGTTAGGAATCTGTGGGAACAAAAATGAGAAATCACCTAGCATATCATTGTCACCAATGCGATGTTATTATTGGAATCCATTGGTTCATCATTTAGAGCAAAACCACCCTAAATCATATCATTTATTTAAGTAGTATTAAAATTTTTCTTTTCCTTAGAAAGCTACATCTTATATAATCTTTGTAATATCAGTTAAGGCCTTATTTTAAAATTAGAAAGAACAAGGGACAACAAACATGAAAACATTTTCAGGATCACAGATCAGTAATGGAAACAGAGATGTGGAATGTTGGCTGACTTTACCAGAAGCACTATCAACACAACTGCACTAACTGATCTTTTGAATGATTGATTGATTATAGCTGTAAGTTCTTCCAGAAAATGTAATTTACATAAACCACAGAACAGCTGTATAATGAATTACAGTTCTGAGAACTTGTTGGGAACACATGGTGTGTTCTTCAGGGACACACAGAGCTCCCTTGATATATTTTATAAACAATGATGAAAGTTTTTCAATTTACGAGGAGATATTTTTTCTTAAAATTTACACTTAACACTAATAAATTTATACTTAATTCAAGCAGGTAAGTAGAACAGCTGCTTTTGCATTTTATAAGAATTCGAGAAATTAAATTTGTTTATCTAACATATTGAGTACCTTCTAAGTCTTTAACATTAGAAGTAGTATGTGTTGCATTGTGAAAAATACAAAGACAAATCAGAAATTATTTCTCAAGTTAAATTTTTAAGCTCTTCTCAACATTTGTGAAGTTCAACTTGTATTTCCTGGCTCTCAGTTGTCTCTGTTTCATCAGAGAGATCAATACTGAGGACAACTATTTCAAATTTGCTAGCATATAAATGGGAGTCAAACAAGGGAGGTAAATGAGGTCACTGAAGATATTAGGGTAAGTGAAAAGGGAATAAAAATGAAGGGTGATGAGTGGCATCACCAAGATGGTGACATAGGTTATTCCTGACTTCAGTTCCCCTTACGAGAAGAACAACTAATATCCTTTCAAGAACAAGACACCACCACTTGTTCAAGAACAAGAATCGCATCATGTTCTAGAATGAACAAGACATCCTAGAACATGAGGATGAGGCTGAAGCTTCCCCCTGAACCTCAGAGAGCAAGACAAACTGCATTAGAGGGGTAAGAAGAGAAGCTACACATTGAGCACTGTGCCTGTCCCCCAGTGGAAGGACAGTGGAAGGCCACATGGAGAGGTCCTCCACTGGAAAAAGAGAACCCAAGGAGGACAACCAGCTTCCCTCAGCATTGAGGGTCTCTTTGTGGGAGCCACTCCTCTGATTCTGCACCACAGAAACTGCAGGGGAATCTGCAGGGCTCAACCACTGGGAATCTGACTGTGATGGAGAAGAGGGAAGGGGTTTAAAACAGTCAATACATGGATCTTGGCAGACTGAGTTCACACCTGCAGGGCCCAAGTAGTAATTTTGCTTTTACTCATCTGCAGAACCAAGTTGGGGGCACAGTCTGACCAGGGAGCATGGTGGAGTACAGATCTGCCTGACTTGGATCCTCAAATGACAGGTTTTGCTGGCCCTAGAGCCCAGTTTGCTCACATCCAGGCAAAGTGTTTAGTCACAGTCCCGCCCACTGTGGAGATTACCTCCCAGCCCCACCTGACCAGTAGGGCTAGTGACAATTCCTAGAAGGTGTGTGGCCTAGTGGCTCTTAAGCTGAAAGGTGAGTGAGCAGAATTGATTGTTCCTGGAGCAAAGCCACTACCAAGCATGGATATTTCCCCTGCTATGCCCAGGAAGAGAGATTAACTCATAGTCAAGGCTGAGGGTAGCTCCCAGCCACTACCAACCAGAGAGACTATTTGAGAGATTGAGAGTCGCTTGGGGAAGCCCCTCTCCCTCCTGCTTAGGCAAGAGGACTTAGACATAGTCCCATCTACTGTACAGAATGTCTTCTGGCTCCATCTAACCAGAATCACTGGCAAAAGCTCCTGGAAACAATGTGACCAAGAAAATGCTTGAGCCAAGAAAAAGGAATATAGCTAATAGTTTGCAGAGCGAAGCCAATGGCCTTGTTCAATGAGGGAACTTGGGTTGTTAGTCAGCTTGAGTTAAGACAACAAAGAGCTTTATCAGTTTTAGAGGCTTCTCCCAATACACTAAGGCAGAGAATCTAATTTGCAACCCCTCTCATCACTAAATACAGCCTTCAGCCTCTCTGACCAGGGAACTAACCAGAGCATATAGGAAGCTGCTATAGCTCATTCAATCTCCCTACATACAGAGGCACTTGAACAGAGAGCACAACCTATAGCTCCCCCATGTACAGAGCAAAACCAGTAGCCTCACCTGACCAGAGAATTCAGTGCTCACTCAGGCCTGATTCTGACCCCCAAACAATGGGTTATAGAGACGCTGGGTCATGGTCGCTACTTTACTACCCTAATACTGATTATAGTACTCAATCCCAATCATCTAGTAAGCCTAACTAGAGAATTCAGGCACCCATGGAGCCCATCCTACAGCCTCACTTGGGTAGGGAACCAAGGCAACAGTTCTATCAACTGTTCTCAGAGAGTGGCATACTGGCCCCCATCCCAGTCCTCAAAACTGAAATGGTATCTGATTATAAACTGTTAATAATATAATCTAAACATGAGTGGAATTTATGTATAGCAGTTTTCCAAAAGGACACTGATGGTTTGATGTGAGAATATACCTTTCTCCTATGGGAAGTGTATTAACTGTCAATGCAAGGTATAACATTCCCTTGTCACTGCAGTATTTAACATTTACACATATAATCATCTGGCAAATTGATTTGGGCCAAAGTCTTCATGGCCAAAGGTAGTATCTCAAATGTGCGTGTATGTGTTGAATGGTACACATTTATTTTGTTTGTTTATTTATTTATTTATTTATTTTATTTATTTTTAATTTTAATTTATTTTTGAAGGAGAGAGAGACAGAGTGTGAGTGGGGGAAGGTCAGAGAGAGAGGGAGACACAGAATCCAAAACAGGCTCCAGGCTCTGAGCGGTCAGCACAGAGCCCGACGTGGGACTCGAACTCACGGACCGCGAGATCATGACCTGAGCCGAAGTCAGCCGCTCAACTGACTGAGCCACCCAGGCGCCCCCAGAATGATTTCCTAATATTGAACTGACCTTGTTTACCTGGAATAAACCCTACATCCTTAAAAAAAAAAAAAAATGAGCATGAACAGTATACTCTGTTAGGCAGATGAAGTTGACATCACAAATAATATAAAATAGGTGTCCAGGGAGCCCTACCAAGGAGAATGACCAGCAGCGTTAATGGCACCAAAAGCCCAAGTAAATGAGGACAAAAATGGCTCATTATTTTCACTATGTGATGGCTACTCCTTCATTACCACCAAAACCTGTCGCTCACATGATCAGTCCATGCAGTTTAACTGTTAGTGCTCTCAGAGTTGTTTGTTTTCTTTTGTGTCTTGCTGGAAAACAGCCAGGAAGAAAGAAGCCAAATTGCAGGGGATTTGGGGTGATGAACAGCAAATGAGGAAGCAGGTGCAGAGGCTTGGATGTGAAGACAGTGTGCAAAGATAAATGATGAACTGGGTTTTTGTTATTATCTTCATTGTTAAGTGATACATAAAAATTTGATTCCATCTGCATTTGCTTGGAACTTCCATCAGGTGTTGCATATGTGCCTCACAGAGAGTCATGTAGTAGGTGGACATGGAAACAGCCCCGTCTTGTGCTTTTTTTTAAATGTTGACTTATTTTTGAGAGAGAGAGAGGGAGAGAGAAACAAAGTGTGAGTGGGGGAGGGGCAGAGAGAGAGGGAGACACAGAATCTGAAGCAGGCTCCAGGCCCTGAGCTGTGGGCACAGAGCCCGACATGGGGCTCGAACTCACGAACTGTGAGATCATGACCTGAGTGGAAATCGGCTGCTTAACCGATTAAGCCACCCAGGCACCCCAGCCCTGTCTTGTTAAATATCTCTCAATGGCTCCATACTAGCAGAACCACATCGCAGTTATTCCTGAGTACATCTGTGTTTACTAAATATTACTTTAACTCGGGGTGACTGTTTGGAAAACTCTATTCCATTCATACTCCTGCGTCAAAACTGTCATGTCAACTCCACCACGGTTTGCTTGTAAAAAGTCAATGAGGAAGAAGTTTTGGAGGAAGACTTGACAGCTATTGTACACACATGATCCTGATTTCCAGACTGGAGAATCCAGACAAGCATCATCTCCTGGAAAACCTATGCCTGAACACATACAACCTAATCACAGTATTGCCAAACTGGAATAATAATTACATTATACAAGCACATAACACTGACTGCATGGTAAGCACTCTTCTCTGGCACTCTGTGATTCATTTAATCATGACAACTCTGTGAAGTGGGTGCCATTACAATCCCCATTTCACAGATGAGGGAATTGAAATTAAGTAATTTGTATACAGTCATATTAATAATGATGGCAGAACTGGGAATTGAATCTGGAATCCAGATCATACACCACATTGTTTCTAGACAGGCTGTAATGTGACTGTTATTAAATCCTGTCCCAGCAACATGACTTTGCACCTATGTAGGTCAGAGAGTTAAAAAGATGACAAAAATGAAGAGTTCCATTTGAATCCCATGCCAAGGCCACAGTTGCTGATATAAAGTGAAAGTTTGGAAAGAAAACTGAAGATACTATTCATACCTTGAATTGAAATCCACAAGGTTTGTTGTAACATAATTCTCAAAAACTAAATGCCATGAGACTGGATTGAGCTATGAGTGCCAGGCATGAAATCATTGAACCTCAACCAAGCTCTGTGGTCTTAGGCAAGTGATCTAATTTCTATGAGCCTCAGCCTGCTCATCTATGAAATGGGAGTAATAACTATCTGATAATCTTCTAGAAGTACAGCTTACTGCCAAATCATGATCATCCATTATGTTAAAGATGCTGCTTTTGGAACAGTGAGGAATAAATTGTTTTAAAGTAAACATTATGATATTTTTGAGATAACTCACAAATTATTTTTATGAATGAGTTTCTTTAAAATATGTTTATTAAAAATTTTAGAAAAGTGGAAGATGTGTATACATTACAACCTAGCAATGTCATTATCTGCTCTAGGAAAACTTTTTTCGGTATACAGTAGGCATAAAATTCAAATGGCACTGTTTTGCTTAACAAAACAATAAAACAGGAAAATAGGAGCACAACATACCTGCACGTCACTCAGGAAATACCATGAAATACCCACCACACTATATACTGCTCAAATGAATAAGTTAGATCTAAACGTATCCAAAGAATAAATCTTTAAAAAACGTTGAGTGAAACAAGTTAGTAGCAAAAGGATACATGCAGTGTGATAAATTCATGTATCTCTCTAGTTACAAATGTAGCAAAATTACACACACACAAAAGCTAAGGAAAAATTCCTGCCTTCGTCAGAAAGTGATTCTGTAGAAGAGTGATTCTGGTAAGATTAGTAAAAGTGGAGTCTGAAACTTTAGGTAAATTTGTAACATTTTCCTTTCTGATAAAGAAAAGACAGCTTAACAATTTTGATTAAATGCTAATGTCTGCTTCACCTTGGGGCTCCTGTGTGGCTTAGTCCGTTGAGCATTCTACTTCAGCTCAGGTCATGATCTCATGGCTTGTGAGTTCAAGCCCCACATCGGGATCTGTGCTGAAAGCTCAGAGCCTGGAGCCTGCTTTGCATTCTGTGTGTGTCTTTCTCTGCTCCTCCCCGACTTGTGGTCTGTCTCTCTCTCTCTCTCTCAAAAATAAATAAATGTTAAAAAAAAAATGTTAAAGTAATGATGAGAACATGGGTATGTGTTATATTATTTCTTTTTCTTTGTGTATGTTTGAAATGTTTTGCAAGTTAAATAACTATTACAAAAACAATATAAAAGAGACTAATAAAGACAGATACTATAACTCTCCTATTGGTGACTTGTTTAACATCTAGAAGGTGGTACTTCTAGACATTGGGAGGAGGGGAAATCTCAAACCAGTCAGAGGTTGTCCATAGTCATTAAAGTTCTGTCAGCTTCCAGAATATACGATTTTATGAACCAAATCTTAGAAAATAACTTAGGTCAAGTTTAGTTTAGGGGTGAAGTCTCCTCCGAACTCTAATGCATACAAAATTCTAAAAGCTATTGGGCCTTTTATAGCTCTGTTGACTTCAGGATTGTTTTGTTCTCCTATTAGGGAATGAAGACAGCCACCTCCCAATGGATGAGTGAAGCTGACCCCATCAGTGTTTGTCCTTGCTCCCCTGGGATAATGTTAACCCTTTCTGTGAACACCTGCCATGAACTTTATATGCTTTTTCTTCTAATGTCCAGCATCTGTGACTGGAATTACTGCTCTGGGCTGCTGAAACCACTTTGCCTGAGTACTTAGACGGCTAAAAGTGCCTGGGAGTTGACTTCCCCCAAGCCTGCCCCAGGGCGGTCTTAGCCAACGACTCATGTAAAGTGTGAAAGCCCGGCTCCTCCTGGAAGAAACCATACGTTGCACATCAGAGCTCCCCGTGGATCAGAATGGGGCTGAGACTTTACCTGAATCACACCTGTGCTTGGCCTCTTCCCCTTTCTGGTTCTGCTTCCTTCACTCTCTTACCGCTATCTCCCTGGAACACTTAAATTATGTGCTCACAAGCCCTTCTCTCAGGGTCTTCTGAGAAAGTGGACCCAAAGCAAGCAGTTAATGAATTTATTAATTCTTTTTCCATTAGATCTCATACATCAAATCATTCTTGTTTCATCATTCACCTCTGACCATCTCCAAGCTCCCATGAACTCATATTTAGGTCTTAGGCCAAAATGGGGCTTTGAGTTAGAAATGAACACATTTCAGTAAATCTCAGTAAGAAATAAGAGGGTTCTTTAGGGCCTTGCCACCAGGGTATAACAGTAAGGTATGAAGTGGGGCTCACTGTCCCCCATGTTATTCCAGACCACTTTATATGTTTAAATTTTGAACATTATTTTGCAGCAGCTCTTGGAAAGAGACGGTAGGAGCTACAGGGCCAGGTGGTGCACGGGTGTGCCTGGCAGGGGATGCCAGCAGGCTTGGCAGGCGCGGTGGTGTTGAGTGAAAGCGGCAGGAGTGCCCAGCAATTGGCTGACACGTTGCCAACACAGCAGTGCACCGTGGCTGTGGCACCGGTGCCCGGGAGAGGCAGAGACGCCCGGTGGGCAGACAGTTCCTAGCACGGGCGACCAAAGCCCCATCTGACAGATGCCATATGGTACCTGACTGGGCTAGTCTGAGAGCACATGCGAGTGATTCCTCGGATGAGGATTTCGCACAGGGCAGCAGGATGGCCTGAAGAGGTTCCGACAAGGGCCAATGGAACGGGACACTGTTACTCTGGCCCATTTACGCCCACGGCATGGAGAAGGGGTCCATGCTTATGATACTTGCCATCAGAAAGGAGAGATAAGCAGTGTCTGGAGCCCAATAGCCACGATGATTTTTTTCTAAAAAGTCTCAGAGGTGATACTGAAGCATTTACAGTTCTGAAGACGAATGGTAGGGAGGGAGGTGACTTGTACTTTGTCATCAACGTTTGGAACACCCATTGTGGGAAAAGGGAAAGGGAGGTGATGAAAGGATAGATAGCGATCGCAAATAGCAAAGGCCGGGTTGTAATCAAAAGCCATGAATGTGAGCAAAATAATACCGTTTTCTCCATTGATGTTAAATGCTAAAATGCAAGAGCTAGGTTTGAATTTCTTGAGTTTAGGAATGAGCAGGCACGTGTGGCCTAAGAATTCTTTGTCACACAAAGCTTCCCTTGGGCCAAAGGACACACAGCTACACCCCAACATGCTCTTCTACTTTGTCGTCTTCTTGGGTAAAGGGCACTTTCCGATCATTTCAAATGAAGGAAAAAAGTGGATTTGCCATGCTGCCACCTGAATAGATGCCATACCTTTCTGTCACCTTAATGTCACTTCACCCTTCTGTTTTGAATTAATGTGTTATATACTAAGAGATTGTGCTATTGGCTCCTTTAGTTAAGGAGTTATCTCACACTTGGAAATAGCATTGTTTAAAAAAAACAGATATCCTTCCATTTGCTGATACTTCTATGCAGAAAATAAATATAATTTACAAATACTTCTGTTACTTTTAATATACATTTCATTGAAATGGCATATAGTTAAACCACGTCTGGCCTAATTTTCATGATATATCTCTCCTTTTGTCAATAATTACTATAGATGCTCTACCCTATGTTATAATATAACACTTACATTCCTTTTGGACATTTTTTCTATAACATACCACGATTCCAGGGGTTACATGCAGTCTTATGCAAAATTATTTAAAATGTTGTGCTTCCTGAGTAGGTGTTGTATAGAAGTGTTGAATCATGATATTGATTCAACTAAAACTAATACTACATCGTATGTTAACTAATTAGAATTTGAATATTTTTTTAATTGGGAAAAAAAATACAGTGCTTCCTTAGAATATCTCTCAACAAGGACTTTTTGATATCCATTTGGAATGTGCCTTCTGGAGATGTGCTCTGTTTGGAAATTGTGAAAATAGAAATTGTTCAGTTATCAAATAAAATTGTTACACTTAGGTACCGAATGTCTATACATCCTAAGAAAATAGTCGCTAGATTTTTGATAGTACCCTGACGATAAAACTTTTGTAATACTATTTCCCATTGGATATCCAATATTTTCCTTTCAGACATAACAATAAAGTGAAAACTCCACTATAGACTATGTACTGTAGTATAATGATGTTCACAATGAGAGTCTGTCTTTCAGAATTCAGTCAAATATCTATCTTGCTAATATCAATACATTAAGCACAGATTCCTTTGTGAATTGGGGGCTTTAAAAATGAAAGCATGAATATGTTGACTATACAATATGGGCCCATAAAAATAGTATGTTAACACACATACAAAAAATAAGCCCAAACCCTTGTTATAAGGGGGGAGCAGGAGGAATGCTAGAACAACTTAAATTATTGAATTCTGTGCCATCTGGGAGACAGAACTGTGGAATTTTTTTTTATACTATATATTCCCCGTGTCATTGGCACCCAGCTGAGTCCAAATCCAGGCTTGATGAGGGAGGCCTCCCTGATGTTTGTGAATTTTCAAGTGTCTCGACTTCCCTTTTCACCTGTTCTCAGGATTCTGGCTCCATGAAACAGAAGGGTCAGAAGAGATCTTCTGTGTTCTCAGAGTCTGACTCTTCCTCTGATATTTACAAAGGTGGGAAAGTTTCACTTTATTAAGTGCAGTAGCAAATTGCCTGAAGTGATGTGATGTGATGTGAAATACAGTGCACTCTGTGGTTAGAGAATGAGCTTCATTGTCAGAGAGATTAAAAGGGGACTTTTCATTCTTCACAGGGTAACTGTGAACTTGAGGAGTGCTTAAGTCCATGGATCCTTCACCATATACATCAACCGGTGGTGATCATTTCATTTTGCAGTCCTCCGTATCAGCAATTACCGTATAACATAACCATATATGATCTAAAGAGTCAGTGTGGTGTAGTGAAAAGCAGACAATTTATGATGGCTAATTTTCTGTGTCAACTTAGCTCTGCCACAGTGTCCAGATATGTGGTCAAACATTATTCTAAATGTTTCGGTCCATTGCAGAACATAAAATAAAATTGTGTACACTTATACTCATGAGGCAATACTGTAATCATTTATAAATTTTAAAAGGAATAAAAATACTCTCAGGGTGCCTGGGTGGCTCAGTCGGTTAAGCGTCCCACTTCGGCTCAGGTCATTAGGGGACGTGTGTTCAAGCCCTGTGTTGGGCTCTGTGCTGATAGCTCAGAGTCTGGACCCGCTTTGGATTCTGGGTCTCCCTCTCTCTCTGCCCCTTTCCCACTCGTACTCTGTCTCTCTGTCTCTCTGCCTCTCTCTCAAAAGTGAATAAACATTAAAAAAAAATTTTTTTAAAGAATAAAAATACTCTGAATTCAAGCAACTATTTTATACTACAAAATTTCAAAATTGTCCAATGTTGTGTGCTGATTTACTTATCATTTTAAAATTAATTATACTTAAAATAGTATTTGATAAATGAGGTCCTATTTGACAGCAGAAATAGCAGAATACTAGAATAGCAGAATAACAGAATATTGCAGAAATAACAATAGCTTGGACAGCATTAAGACAACACAGTAATAAATTTTTTTGAATAAATGTTTATTTTCAAATAAAAATTTTCATTTGGTTGATGTTATTAGCATTCAAGTTAATTTCAAAGTAAAATAAACATTTTCTAAGTTTGTGTGTATGCTAAAAATAATCAAAATATTTTATAATAGGTATTTGTTTCATATTAACAAGCATTAATATTAAATATTAAGTATCTTCCTCTAAAAGAAGAAGAAAATTTTAACTTCTGAAGAAAGGAATGCAGAAAAGATGAAACAATCGAAATTGTTTCACTATCTGAAGTGTTAACCTTTAATACTTTGAATTACTATAGATGATTGAGAGTATATTTAATAATGGCATTTATACATATCACTTTTAAATAATTAATGACAAAATATTAACATATCTATGCACCTCAATGTTTTATTTAAAACTATATTTGAGGGGTGCCTGGGTGGCTCAGTCGGTAAAGCATCTGACTCTTGATTTCAGCTCAGCTCATGATCATCCAGTTCATGAGATCAAGCCCCCATCAGGCTCCATGCTGACAATGCAGAGCCTGCTTGGGATTCTCTCTCTCCCTCTCTCTACTCCTCCCCTGCTCACACATGCGTGCTCTCTCGCTCTCTCAAAATAAATAAACAATAAAAAAATTAAAAATAAAAATTAAATAAAACTATATTTGAAAATTATGCAAAACCATTCAATGTGTTAGGATACTGGACACTGGAAAGTCTGCTTGGATTGCCATCGCAAATTACCATAAATTGTATGGCTTAAGAAAACAAGAATTTAATTTCTCAAGCTCTGGGTCAGGGTATACCACCATGGTTGGGTTCTAGTGAGGGTTCTCTGCCTGGCCTACAGGCAGCCCCTCTCTCACTGCTGCCTTTCCTCTCCCAGTGGAGAGAGAGGGAGCATTGTCTCTGGTGTCTCCTGTTATAAAGGCACCAATATCATCATAAGGACCCCACCCTCATGACCTCATCCAAGCCTAAATATCTCCCAAGGGCCCTATCTCCAAATACTATCACTTTGGGATTTAAAGCTTCAACATATGAATTTTGGGGAGACAAAATTCAGTTCATAGCACATGCTCTCTCAAAATTAAGGTCAAGTTAAAAATTTGCCGTCACTGGCCCCATGAATAGAGGGGATATTAGATCAAGCCTTTTACAGTAACTCCATAAGGAAAGATACTTTTCCTAAACTACATGAAATTCCAGACTAGTAAGAGATATAAAATGTCTACTCATGCCAAGGAGGGATGAAGAAAAGAGCAAAAGGTTTAACTTGAGAAGAAGAGGACCTAGAAGACAAATCCAGGAACTAAGGAGAGGGATTGTTGAGGGACCAGAGAAATAGCATGTGGGGCACTTAGAGGAGGCTTCCGACAAAAGATAATCTTCAGTTCTTTTCTTTTTTTTCTTTTTCAAAATGGGAAAGAGAATATTCTAGTATTCCAGTGAGAAAAATATGAAGGCATGAGGAACAAGGGATTGTTTTGCAGTATAGGGAATAGTACAGATTTATCACTATCTTCACTGCACCTTTTACAGAGGGAATGTGTGGAAACATATCAAGGAGCTTTTCTCTTTTTCCCTTCTGCACACTTGGCTTCCATCTAGGAACTAGATGTGCTTGGGTGTGGTAGTGTAAGAGTTGGGGTTGGAGAAGGGGTGTTAGATGTTGGACTGTTATGGAATGAATGTAAAAAGAAAAAATATACATTATATAAAATATATAATTAATATATATATATTTATATATAGTTATATACTAAGTATATATCAATATATAATTAATTTTATATAATATATAAAATTATTGTATTATATAAAATGTATATATAATATATATAGAACTTCTAACATTTATGATTTTGCAATAAGTCTGTAGAATTGAACCCCTAGGCTGAATCTCATTATCTATGAATCTAAGGACAATATGAGAGTACATAACTATAACTAGCAAATCGATACCCTCAACGAAGTTATATTTTTCAATCTGTGAAAACTCCTCTCATCTGCTAATCATCAAGCTACAAAATGGATATCCATGAACATGTGAGGAGGAAGAGGGAACAGCCAGATCAATCATATCAACCTGGCAAATCATATCTACCAGAACTGGGGAACAGACATTAATGCACATAATTTTCCGTACATTTGGAGCTCTGTTGAAATACTAATGTCTGTCTTTGTTTCATTTAGCCATTGTCACATTTTCAATGAAAAACTATATTATTCCAGCTAAGAGTTTCTTTTGAAACTCTTGATGGAGTTTTGAATTGAAATAGCCTTCTGAGGGGCGCCTGGGTGGCTCAGTCGGTTAAGCGTCCGACTTCAGCTCAGGTCATGATCTCACGGTCCGTGAGTTCAAGCCCCGCGTCGGGCTCTGGGCTGACGGCTCAGAGCCTGGAGCCTGCTTCCGATTCTGTGTCTCCCTCTCTCTCTGCCCCTCCCCCGTTCATGCTCTGTCTCTCTCTGTCTCAAAAATAAATAAAACGTTAAAAAAAAATTTAAAAAAAATAATAAAAAAAAAAAAAAAGAAAGAAATAGCCTTCTGGAACTGTACCTCGTTAAAAATTGAGGCTGTGAGGAGTGCCTGGGTGGTGCAGTCGGTTAAGCATCTTACTCTTGGTTTTGGCTCAGGTCATGATCTCATGGTTCATGAGCTTGAGTCTTGCATTGAACTCCATGCTGATGGTGCAGAGCCTGCTTGGGATTCTCTCTCTCCCCCTCTCTATTTGTCCCTCCCCTGCTTGTGTGTGCACTTTCTCTCTCTCTAAAAATAAATAAATAAACAACAGCAACAAAATGAAGCTATGAGAGAAGCTCCACATTCCTATGCTTCCAAACCTAGAGGCGTGTGTACATGAGATGGTCCTCTTTCATACCCCAGGGCAGATATACACAAAGATTAAAAAGAGGAGAGATTATTTCATCATGATTATTCTTGGCCTTTAGTATCTAATTCATACCTTCTTCCTGGTTACAAAGATATTATAATCTTTGGCAGTCTAGAATCCAATGATTAATGATTAGAACTTAAAAAATCAGATGTGTAGGTCTAAATACTACAGAATAGACATACCTAGAAACTCCAGCCCTTATTACTGATCCATACTGAACTATTAAAACTTAGAAATGTGATCTAATTATTTGTCATTGCATAATACTTGTTTAAATTTGTAGAATTTAATGTTTTTAAAATGTAATCCAATTTATAACAGGGGCACCTGGGTGGCTCGGTCAGATGAGCATCTGACTTGATTTCCACTCAGGTCATGATCCCAGCGTCACTAGATCGAGCCCCGTGTAGGGCTCTGCATTGAGCATGGAGCCTGCCTAAGATTCTCTCCACCCCCACCCTTTGTGCCCTTCTCCCCACTCCTATGCACTCTCTCTCTCTAAAATAAAAATAAAAAATAAAAAAATTTAAAACATTCATTACTTTATTCGATGTTGAAAAATCATTATAAGGAAAGGCAAGATAAGCAAATAATCCCTCTTTAATAGGTACAGGTACTGAGTTTCTAAAAG
The DNA here is from genome assembly GCF_018350195.1 of Panthera tigris. Lineage (NCBI taxonomy): Eukaryota > Metazoa > Chordata > Mammalia > Carnivora > Felidae > Panthera > Panthera tigris. Next base: position 53,850,076 of record NC_056672.1, read on the forward strand.
ATTAAACCACTTTACCAAGATCATGCAGTTCAAAATTGTTGTGCAAAATTCTCAAAATCTAATCCTTTTATTCTAGGGCACCTGGGTGGCTCAGTCAGTTGAGCATTCGATTTCGGCTTAGGTCATGATCTCGCGGTTCGTGAGTTCGAGCCCCGAGTCGGAGCTCTGTGCTGACAGCTCAGAGCCTGGAGCCTACTTCGAACTCTGTATCTCCCTCTCTCTCCGCCCCATCCCTGCTTGTACTCTGTCTGTCTCCGTCTTTCGAAAATGAATAAACATCAAAAAAAAATTTTTTTTAATCTAATCCTTTTATTCTAAATCCCACACCAACACTGTGAGGCATTGCCAAAAGTTGAGGGAATAGACAGGTTTCAGGGAACAGAGGACTAGACTGAGGCTTAGGTAAACCAACTCAGTGTCCTGGGCCAATACATTATTTCTCTTAACAAACATTTACTGAGTACTTAAAATGGAAGAGGCAGATGATAGCTGTCTGAGAGACATCAAGACAAAAAAAAAAAAAAAAAGATATGAATTCTGATCTCATTAAACTTATAATCTAGTGGATCAAGCCAGACATGCAAGAATTTAATATTGTAAAATGGAATATTGCTGATTTTGCAATGAGCTAGCAAGGGTTCTAGGAAAAAATACAGGGTGATAGATTCCATCTTTAGAGAGAGTGACTTTTTGAAAAGAATGTCTTGGATCTAGGCTATTTAGAATTGTTTGGGTTTGACTCTCAAAAAAAGTCAAAATGTTTTCCATCTGGAAAATGTAGGTAGCAGTATTAGTCTTGCTCATCAAATGTGAAAAAGTTAATGGCACACAGGATTATTCAGAGTCTCCTTCTAATTAAGTTATTATGCCAATTTCACAATTGAAAAGAAAAAATACGCCTTACTGATGAGAACTGAGATATAACCATTGTCCAGCGGTATCCCACAAGAATATTTTAATAATGACCTTATGTCAACCTACCAACACAAACAACATAGCTACTGTGTTATAAAACTATACTACATGGAGGTAAAAATAAGATTACAAAGGACAGAAGGTAGGCAAAGCATGATTTAAAATCATAAGTGATACAGAAAATTATATGATAACAATTATTAAAGACATAAGAAATATAGACTAATTAGATTTAAAAATGCACACACAAAATTAAAATCATTAATAGCATAATAAAAATGCAGAAATAGCATTGGAAAGCTGAACATATAAATTATGGAATTTTTTTTTCATTTGGAATAAAAAAGACCACATAGGAATGATCAAATCTCACAAAAATTATAAAAAGCAAAGCTTAAACTTATATGTGTTTATTTTCAAATATTAGTTTTAATATTAAAAAACAAAACCAGATAACAGCAGAGCTCACATGGACAAACACATGATTTCTTAGCAAGGATCTCTGAACTAAGGCAGGTCCCAGTGAATGTGACCTCTGGAGAATAATTAAAACAAAGCAAAACCTTCCTTAAAAAAAAGTGGGAGCCTATTTTTCTCTACCTTTGACCTAGTTGCCTGTTCCCAAAGTATATTAGAGAAACAAAAAGACCAATTCTTGCAAATATTTCTTATGGAGATGGGCAAAATAACAAAATGACCTTCACTGACCTTATATCTTTAGCATTATTTATTTTGTTTTTCTTTTGCTTCTTTCTAAACCACTATTTTTTAACTTTGCAATCATACAGATGGGTTCAGTGAAAAATGGCTTGTGAAATTTTTGCTTTCTGTTACTCTGTTTTTTGTTTTTAAATAAAACCTAATATCCCAATATTCTTTTAATATTTTGTCCTCCAATGTTGCTATTTAATCATTTATTCTAATTCTTTGTTAACTTACTTTTATTAATGAAAATCCATCCCCATCAAAAAAAAAAGTGAAAATTCCCCTTGCCACACCCCATTCTCCTCAGGTCCAGAAATAACTTTATATGCAATAAACTAACTTTCTCCCACTAACAGACAAAAACGTTTACCCCAAACATTCTTCTTCCATTTCAACACAGGACTCAGAACCCATTCTCCATGTTCCTCTTAGGACATTACCCAAATCCACAATTCTTTTATCCTAAGAACACACATTAATTCTTAAATAAGGTCACTGAATTCATAGGTATGTGATTTTAAGAGATTCAAATAGAGAAGTGGTTGTTCTTTATACATAAACTGCATAAGCTAAAAAAGAATGCCTTTCCCATCATTAAAAAAGACACATTGTAGTCCTAGTTCCCTTTAATGTTTCCTTCCTGCTAACTTTTATTTTCTTATTGAATTCACCGTTGTCCATTTAATTCCTATTTCAAAACTTGGCCTCCACATCTCTATTCTCTCTCTCTCTCTCTCTCTTTCACACACACACACACACACACACACACACACACACACACATACACAGATACACACGAAAATAACCACGTTTATTTCCCCCTAAATTCTAAATTCTATCACTCTCCAACTTTTGGATCATAACTCCTGATGACTTCATAATAATATTCTTAAACATACCTTACTTTTTATTGCTATTTACTTAAATTAAAAGCAGCACACTCACTTTTATGGGTCAGTGAATTAGTAACTACAATAGTAAGGCAAGGAAAGACATGCTACTTGATGAAGTTACAATGAATTTCTATTTGTGTATTCAAATTTCATAGAATTATTATATGACCAAATAAAATTATGCATATATAGACTTATCACAATATATGGGACATACTACGCTATTAACAATGACTTCAACAATTGCTGCTACAACTACAACCATTGAGACTACATATTACCATACTAAAAGATATCCATCACTGAAAATAGAATTATAAAACACACAAAACTTCAGGTATATGAAAATGATGATTAAGTGTATTAGTTTCTCTTATAAATTCTGAGCCCTAAAAATAAACACAGAAGTTTAAAAAAAAAATAAGCTTAATTATTGGTAAACCAGCACTAGAAAACACATCTTGAGCTTTATGAACCCATTATTGTTCTACTTATTTCTGTTCCCTCAATTGTCTTATGCATTAGTTCCTGGCAACCCACTAGGCAATGGCTCACTTATTTTGCAAAGGCAGAACTAGCCCGATTAATCCCTTAATATCATAGATGTGGCAGGAGCACAGAAAAAGAACACATATGAACTGTAGCAAGCCACATAAAGGAACAGGAAGGGAGGCAAGAAGGAAGGGGGTAGACACATTGACTTCTCCCCATTCAATAGTGTTTTTTCCATTTTTTTCCCCAGTCATTAATCACTGATCACACGATCTTCAGTAAAGAGAAATGAGTGTGGGTTGAAAATAATCGGAAACTCTGTCACATTTCCTATATGACTGAAGTTCCTATTTTATGGTACAGGAAGGAAAAGAGGGGAAAGGATGGCTTCCCTACAAAGTATTTTATTTACAAAAACAACAGCAACAAAAATATTTTGATTGCTTATCCGTCTTATTCATTCTGAGCAAATTATCCACAATTGTTTGAAGTCAGAGCAATGGAGCAATCATTTGGCAAGCCCCTTCCCTTGTACACACCATCACCTTATCCACACAGGCAACAGAGAGATAGATTGACTCTGTTTATTATTGGCTCATTTAATTGAAGAATGAAAAAAATCAAGAGATATAAGGAGAAACAGAAGGTTTGTAAGGTGAAATTTACAACAGGAAAGTTTTCTATACTCTAATGTGTATATTATGTATGTGGTAGAAAATCATTACCTGAAATTCCCACTATGCATAATATTTACATGCTATTTACCTAGGTGAGTAACCAAGTGTTTATGTGACTTTTCTGGTCAAGCAGTTGTGCATCAATCATGCATAGAAATTGTGTGTAATTTCTCATTTATACCACCAGATTCCCATTTTGCTGCCATGACTTGGAAAGTGTTGGGGTTCTCCATTTATTATATCTTAAGTAGAATCTTTAAAAACCTGTATTTCTACTAACAAGTTTATTTTATGTGAAACATATTTTGGAAAAGTATTTCTGAAAAAAATTTATGTCATATTTCATATTTTCCTTCACATTCCAATATTTTGAGGAAAACTAGGAATTCTAAGGGAGTTTTAGTGGACAGTTATTAGTTTTAGCATCCAGGACTCTGTCACCCATTTTTGGAAACTCTAACCCTGATTTCCCACTGGAACACCACCCAGTTTCTGACTTTCTGCTCCTACACTTCATGTAGTCTCTTCCACCCGTAGCTTGAGGGACGGAGTGTGTAATCCAGTCCTAAGCCAGTCTATACATCACAGGCTCTCAGCCAAGTTGATTAGCTCATGGGTACCCACATCCCTCAATCTATTGCAGTCATCTTATGAACTAAAGGAGCCTGTGAAAAAAAGAGTTTCAAGAAAGAAGAGTAAAGATAGAGGAGTGGCCTCATAGGTAAAAGAAAAAATGAGAAACAGGGAATGCATATGTCTTATCTAATAGTTGAAGGCCTCAGGGTTCTTCTGCTATTCCCTCTACCTGGAATATTCTTTCCCAAAGAACCATAGAGCACCTCACTTCCTTCAGGAGCTTCTGCAAATGTAACTTCATGAGAGGTATCTTTCCTCACCACCTTACCCTGTTTCCTCCTTCAAAACCTTTGTTAGGAACTGCTCTATAGCATATTTATTTGTTTTGCATTTATTCTCCTGATCCACAGATGAGACTTTGCTTGTTTTCTTCACAGCTATATGTCTGGTAACTAGCACAGACCCTGAAATAATAGTAGGTGTTTAATAAATATTTGTTGGATGAAAAAAAAATCAGCTCTGATTTGAGAAAGGTACAGTCAGTCTTTTTAACTAATTAAAAATAAATAAATAAACCCACTAAAAAAGTGGCATAAATGTACTAAGAATTTAAGCCTATCTCTCACCTAGATTCACAAGCTGGTAAGATCCTGCCATACCTCTTCACACCCCGACCTCTCTACATCCGTCTGCTTCCCTATGCTAAGTCATTTGTGAGTATATATTTTCTCCCCCCAGACACTTAGGACACCTCTACAGTTAGCTAATGAATAATTTCATATCAGAGAAAAAAGTAAAAATAACAACAAAATTAGTCCTACAAAATGTCAGAATCACATTGAGCGATCTCAAAAAACAAAAGAGACCACTACAGTTAGGCATTTTTCTTTTCCTATCTATCTGGATTTTATGAACTATAACAGAGAATAAATCTGAATGAATATTAGGCTCTAAATTTTTTACATGCTTAAGTTCCCTGGGGAAAGGATGATTTTGTGGAGTGGGTCATGTTGGTGGTTTTTAATGTTTATCTTCATTAATTTTATTGTACATGGGCACACAAGGTGTTTTGAGTCAGAGAAAGGTTTCTTATTAAATGCCTCTTAGTAAATGTTAAGTGCACCAGCCCCCTTTGCCCTAGGCCTCACCTCTAGGGTATGTGAAGAAAGTCAGGACAAGTATCCTATGCAAGTAGGTGGACAACCGTCAGTGAGGCAACAGAGAAAACTATCTTTCTCTGTTTATAAAGGGGAAGGAGGCTCATCTGCTCCCCTTCAAAAGGGGCTTTTCCTTCCTCCAGCCCTTCACTATGTAAATAAAATCTCTTGGTGGGATCCAGATAGCTTTATGTGTCTCTTGCTTTTATGACCTAGGGATGTCTCCAAATTCTAGGCTACATCTCTTTTGACATGTAAATACCTAGAAAGGCAGCCAAGCCAGTCATCTTGGCACCATTTAGTTTCGGGTTCCTTTTCTGGCACAGAGCTACTAAAACCATTGGAATTTCCTAAGTAGTGAGAATTAGAAAGGTGTATTTTATTGTGTAATGAGATGACTTTTGGAAAGCGGGGAGGTAACCCAAGGATGGGGGCTGGTTGCCAAGGGAGCCAACCATATGTTTAGAGGGTTAGAAATTTCAGTCTCACTTGCAACTCACCTCTGGGTGGGGAGAAGGACTGAAGGTTGAATCAGTCACCAATCAGCCAATGAGGTAATCAACCATGCCCATGGAAATGAAGACTCCATAAAACCCCAAAAGGATGAAGATTTTCCAGGGTGGTGAACCAGACTGCTTCCACATGCCAGGCCCCAAACTCCAGGAGGTTAGAAACTCCCTTTGTTCAGGACCTTGCCCTATGCATCTCTTCATCTGTCTATTGATTATTATCCTTTAATATCCCCTGTAATAAACCAATAATTTAGTAAGTAACTGGTTTCCTGAGTTCTGTGAGCCACTCTAGCAAATTAATCAAACCCAAGAAGAGAGTCCTGGAACCTCTCATTTAAAGCCATTCAATCAGAAGAAGAGGTAACAAGCTGCACGAGTGATTAGCATCTGAAGTAGAGAGCAGACTTATAGGACTGAGCTCTTATCCGGAGGAATCTGATGCTATCTGCACGTAGTTTCAGAATTGATTTGAATTGTAGGAGACCCAGCTGGTGTCAAAGAATTTTTTGGTGTTGTGGGGAATCTCTCCTACATCCACACACATGTTGGAATTACGTACAGAACCCTTTACTGGGGTTTCACTCAGGGACTTTGTCTAGTTGTAGCCATTTGGCCCTTTCTAGGGATGAGAGAGGTTTTATGATTCTTTTATATGAGAGCAATTAACAAAGACTACAGATCTAATTCTCATAGTATATGAAGAGTCTCATGAGGCTAGGACCAGCACTGAGAAATCCAACCAGGTTTCATTTCCTCACACTTGTTTAAATAAAGAATTTTTTCTTTAAAAGAATAAATAATTATTCTTACGGTGAAAGATTTGACCTATATAAATCAGGTTCATAAAGATAAAGTTTTAAACCTTTCAAGGTTTAAACTTAATATTAGATTTTACTACCTTATAAATAAACCCTATAAAAATCCTTAGTGGTAACAGAACGGTTTAATTTTAGTAGGTTTACTCAGTGAGGGTAATGTCAATATTAAACTAAAATGGTTAGTATCATAAAACCAATTGTCTTCCAGTTCCAAACCAATCATTTAATATTCTACGTTGTGATGCCGGGTTGCGAGAGTCTGTTAATCACATTTCTCCTTTGCTGGCTGGTTTCCTGCTAGGATTAACCAACAGAGGGTACTAGAGGGAGCCAGTAGGCTTAGAGCGGGAAGAATGGACTTGGGCCCACTTGCCCACTGCTACCCCAACCTCATCTCAGCGTGGACCTTTACCCTGGCAGGGGTGATGAGCTCTCATACAAGCAGATGAGATACCAATTTCAGACTCCCCCAAAGAACCTCTTCTCACCCCTTCAGATATACAAACACTAACCAGAAAGCACCCATCCTTAGAGGTTTGAGACCCAGGTTTGGAACTTCTGAGGCAACAGTGTTTGTTGAACCCCAACTTTGTTCCTTCAGCCTAAGTGGTGGAAGATTTTTCCTGCTATTACTTCTGTAATCCCTTTTGCCTAGTTAAGTATCCAATATAGATTTCAACAACCTCCTATATTAAATTATTTCTTTAACATAAAACCATCTTTAACATGGCTTCCCTTTCCTGACTTGACCATGACTGAGAGTTAAAAATCAGATGGCCCCAAATAGAGGAAATGTGAGCTTTCAAGTCAGTAAGATAAAGTTTCAAGACCTGTAACCAAGATGTATTCATAATATGATCAAGAGTTTATTAACTCTGAGCTCAAAATATATGGATTTTAGTGTCAAGTAAGCCAATATCTGATGGTGATTTAGATAAGATGATTTAAATAATTTGGACCTCATCATTTTTATGTGATTTATTTGGATAAGAATATTGATTCATCTTGAGCTCCAAAATACCACCATACTTGTTGCGAATGTTTCAAGGATATGTTAAAATGCAAGTCATACGTGAAAAAGTTTCTCAGAGACAGAAACATCAAATCTAGCATACAAACACACACATGCTTACACATACACACACTCACAGACATTCACAGGGATTCAGACTTCTCAAGATTAAACAATTCTCAGTAGTTAATAGATTTAGAATCTCTAGAATTAATCATAATTTTCACTCATTATAAGACAAAGCAATTTTCTCTTCACAACTGGAATTTCAAGGGGAAAAAAAGGGATAACATAACTATTTCACAGAGACCTGGAGAAATTATAAAATAAAAAAATCTTTGTTATTTGAAATTTCTCATTTAAAAAAAAAAAGACATTTCTCAGACATTTTTTAAAAAAACATATTAAAGCTAAGATTTAAAAAGAGTTCCTTCCCAGTCTTATTTAATCTTTTTGGGAGTATATTCAGTTTGGTGAATTTTCTTGCTAAGGCATTGTATTCCCTAAATGCTGATTCAGGTCAATTTTATATGCAATCTGACTTTTATGAGAGATAACAGCAAGTAAAATAAAATAAGAAGTGCCAAAATCACCTTCAAGAGTAAGTTACATACCGCATCATGCACAAAATTCTAACAGCAGGTTTGGTTTTCTCCTTTCTACATCCCTTATTTCTGAAATGTCCATTTTTAGTGAGTATTTCCAGACCAATAGCCTGATGATTTTAAATGAACAACTACTTAGAGTTTCCACTCTGGCCCTGTCTCAATAGTCCCTGAGTCTGTTTTCTATAAAAATCCAAGAATCTCAATCATGTTCAAGTCTCTTCCAATATAAGAGGAGTCTCTTAATTTTCCATAAATGTATTGAACTCACATTTCCTTCCTTAAATAGCATAGCTTTTCTTTCAAGAAGAGTCAAGGGTGGTTCAGTTGGTGTTTCAGTTGGTTAAGCGTCCAGCTTCATTCAGCTCAGGTCAAGATCTTACAGTTTACGAGTTCAAACCCTGTGTCAGGTTCTGCGCTGACAGCTCAGAGTCTGGAGCCTGCTTGGAATTCTGTGTCTCTCTCTGTCTCTGACCCTCCCCTGCTCATGCTCATGCTCATGCTCGCTCTCTCTCTCTCTCTCTCTCTCTCTCTCTCTCTTTAAATAAAAACATTTTTAAAAATTTAAAACAAAACAAAACAAAAAACAGGAGTCAATATGTTTCTTGTTTCTTTTCATTTCTCGTGAGTTTTTATTGAAAATTAGACATTTAAGCGATATACAGTGGCTACTTTGTAAATCAGATCCTCTAATCCCCAGGTTTTGATGTTGTTGCTGCATGTTGTTGGTATTGATGCCGCTGTTTGCTTGTTTAGTGACTTTTCTGAACTAATTCTGTTAAGTCTGTTTTCTTGGTAGTGTGTGGCCAATGCAATTCCTGCTTGGTTAGCTTAGTGGTCAGCTAAGGACTAGACAGAGATGTTAAATGCCTTTGCCCATTAGTCTCCAGCCCTTGCTAAGGGGCTCTGTGTGTCTCCTGGTTGTCTACCTTTAATGCTCTCCGAAGTAGTTCATTCCTCTGCCTTAACTTCCATTTCCCTTTCTATGTATACATGGAGAGTCCATTTGGGCTTTCCAGAATCTTTTCCAATACTTTCTTTTTTTTTTTTAACATTTATTTACTTTTGAGAGACAGAAAGGGACAGATCATGAGTGGGGGCAGGAAGAAGAGATGGGGAGACACAGAATCCGAAACAGCCTCCAGGCTCTCAGCTGTCAGCACAGAGCCTGACATGGGGCTCGAACCCACAAACCATGAGATCATGACCTGAGCCAAAGTCGGACACTTAACCGACTGAGCCACCCACGTGCTCCTCCAATGTTCACTTTCAATCCCATCTTTCTTCACTTTATTTGAAGAAAAATATTCACACAATTGAGATCATTTTTTAATAGACATTATTACTATGATTACCCATGTATGATCACTTTGGAGAGTTTGTAAGTGTAATTGATCTTTGACAAAAAGGGAGCAAACTTCTAGGTAAAAATTCATGTGACAGAGCTATGTGTTTTTTAGAATTTTTTATCTTGATACTGTTGTAGGACTGGGTAGATGGCATTATTGATCTTTTCTATTTCTTACATTTGTAAGAGAACTCTGGGAACTCAATAAACACTTGTTGACTAATGACTTGAAAGTTCTTACTCTATCTCAGGGGAGCCAAACAGCAATGACATGCCATCTTTATTCATGGCACTATACTGTCTTCCTTTGTGTTCTGTTTACAAATCAACTTTGAGGGCAAATCTACCAGGACATACGCACACATGTAGCTAAATTTCTCATATTCATATGTATGTTGATCAACTTCAATATGTGTGTATGTATAATATTAGAGGCGAGGTGTAAAAGAGGCAAAGAGAAAGTCATCATTTGTCTTTAGTGATGTCATATTTGAATCTGTTTTTAAAAAACATCTTGGCGTATATAATTCTTAACAGTATCAAATATCTGAGGAAGCAGGATACTCATTTATATGCAATACAAACTGCTCATTCATTCTGGATTATTAGTTCCTTTATTAGAAAATATTTGGGGTAAATTGCCTACAGATAATTTGTAGATCTTAACATGACTCTTATTAATGACAAAACCAGTACTAAGACAACATCACGGGTAATAAGTCCACATGAATATTGTTATGGCAGAACATTAAACCCTTAACCACACCTGCAAAACCATTGTTAGATATCTTTGCGCTATTTGCCCAGCATGGTGTTTGTGCACTCATACACATCATATATGTGTATGGAATTTCATATGGGTGTATATGAAAAGTTACTTCAATTTATCCGAAAAACAGAAGCTATTTTCCCCCAAATAAGAGATCTCTCTCTGTATCTCAACATAGACTTTCCTTTGCTCTGAAATAACAATTACCAAAAAATAAAAAAGTCATTTTAAAACTCAGGCTTACAAATCCTTCTTCTCTTTTACACTTTCTGGGGGGAAAAAATTTCTTTTTCTACCAGTTTTGAAAACTCAATCCATATTCCACTTCTTAAATATTTTCTAGAAAATGTTTACTGGAAGACTGAGAAAGGTTTTAGGCATTTGTCCTTTCCCTAAAGTCTCATTTTATTCCCTCTTTCATTTACCACCTTCTAGTTGTGTGATGTTAGCCAGGCTACTCAATCATAATAAGCCTCAGTTTCTCCTCTGTAAAAGGAAAAGATAATGGCAATAGGTACCTCAAAATATTGTTGAGAATATTAACATGGTCCTGTTTCATTTGTGCTTAGTGCCTGGTAAGGATGCAGTAAATGCTAAAATGTTTTTTTCCATCTTTATTCAGGTATGATTGACAAAAATTGTATATATCAGGTTGTGGGACGTGACTCTTTAAAAAATGTATCACGTTTAATATACATATACATTGTGAAATGATTACCAAAATCAAATTAGTTAACATATTCATCACTTCATATATTTTGTTACATTGTGTGGTGAGAACACTTAAGATCTACTCTCAGTGAATTTCAAGTATACAATGAAATATTGTTAACTGTTATCACTAGTCTATTCATTAGATCCCCAGTTTATCCTATCTTAATTTTAATCTTATTCTTATCTTATCTTATCTTATCATCTTATCTTATCTTATAACTGGAAGTTTGTAACCTTTGACCAACATCCCCTATTTCCCCCACTCTCCCAGCTCCCCCCCACCCCCATCAACCACAGAATTTCTATTGAAGGAGAGGGGTTTCTCCAAACTTCCTTTGGTTTAAAATAATGTATACATTTGTTACAAACTTTCTATATCTCATTTTTCTTAAGATTTCAATCCACACATCTTACCTTTTTACATATAGCTATTTCTTCATAAAAAGGATATTTTACTTATTCTTTCAACAAAGTTGGATTGTCTCAAGTTAAAAAGACAAAACTTCCTTAAATGTTTGTTCATAAAATTGGGGAAATTTTTTAAAAATATTTTAAACTTGAGTTATAGATTCAAAATATTTTATTTGCCCTCTTTTTTTTAAATTTTGTTTTTAAGTTTGTTTATTTATTTTGAGAGAGAAAGCACATAAGCAGGAGAGGGGCAGAGAGAGAGGGAGAGAATCCCAAGCCGGTTCTGCGCTGGCAGCACAGAGACCGACATGGGGCTCAAACTCATGAAACTGAGATCATGACCTGAGCCAAAACCAAGAGTTGGATGCTTAACCGACTCAAGGTTCTTTATTTTTTTTGTTTGTTTTTGTTTGTTTTTAATTCCAGCATGGTTTACACACACTGTTATATTAATTTCTGGTGTACAATATATATTACTCAGTGTTCATATATTATATCCATATCCATATATTATATCCATATCCATTTATATCCATATATTACTCAGTGTTCATCAACATAAGTGTATTCTTAATCCCCTTGACCTTTAAGTGCTATGAACATCAGAATACAACCCAAAAGAGCAAAACTCTTAATGAAATCTTATAAATCTAATAAATTAAATGTAAAGTAAATAAAATAATTTATTTTATACATTCAATAGTGTATACATTTAGTCAGGTTTTATCTTTTCTAACTTAGCATCACAATTTAATATCTATGATATATTTCAAAATGAAGTTTCAAGATTAAAATGTTAGCTTCTCTAAATAACAGACATTTAACAATAAACATACAGATTATTCTGAATTTATATAAAATTAGTGTTCATTTAGTTTACCAGCCTTATACTCAAATCTTTACCTTGCACACTTAAGAAAACAGAAATACTATTTCACAGGGTCTAAGATTATTTTAACCCTGAAGCAACTGATTTTGGTCCACGTGCAGCCCTCTGGTGGATACACAGGGTCCTTTCTATACTTCGACCTCGACAGGAGCTCCCAAATATCTAATGCCTCACAATTCAAGTTTAAATACATGATTGTAATGGATATTATTCTCCATCCACACTGAGTTTAACTAATTTCTTACTGAAGGATTGGATTCTGTATTTCTTCCACACTTTACTTGGCTGCTTAACCACAATCTGTGATATTTTAATGCCTTTTTTTTAAAGCAAGTTTTTGTCCATACCCTTGGTCTCACTTTTCTTTAATTATTTTTTTCATCATAATAATTTGTTATTAAATCCCCATCACCTATCTCACCCATTCTTCCATCCACTTCCTCTCTAGTAACCATCAGTTTGTTCTCTATAGTTGAGTCTATTTCTTGTTTTGTCTATTCCTTTTTTTTAAATTTTCCTTTGCTCATTTCTTTTGTTTCTTCCACATATGAGTGAAATCATATGGTATTTGTCTTTCTCTGACTGACTGATTTCACTTAACATTGTACTCTCCAACTCTATCCATGTTGCGGCAAATGGCAAAATTGCATTCTTTTTATGGCTAAATAATATTCCACTGTATATATATACCACATCTTCCTTATCCATTCATCAGCCAATTTGCACTGCTTCCAAATCTTGGCTATTGTAAATAATGTTGCTATAAACATAGGGGTGCATGTATCCCTTTGAATTAATGTTTTTGTATTCTTTGGATAAATACGCATTGATGTGATTTCTGGATTGTAGAGGAATTCTGTTTCTAACATTTGAGGAAACTGCATACTGTCTTCCAGAGTGGCTGAACCAGTCTGCATTTCCACTAACAATGCAACACATTCCCCATTCTCCACATCTTTGCCAACACGTGTTTCTTGTGTTTTCTATTGTAGCCATTCTGATGGGTGTGAGGTGTTACCTCACTGTAGTTTTGATTTGCACTTCCCTGATGATGGGTGATGGTTGAATATCATCTGTCTGTTGGCCATCTGGATGTCTTCTTTGGAGAAAGGTCTGTTCATATCTTCTGTCCATTTTTAATTGGATTATTTGTTTTGGGGGTGCTGAGTTGTATCAGTTATTTATATATTTCAGATACCAACTCTTTATCAGATATGTCATTTGCAAACATCTCCCATTCAGTAGGTTGCCTTTTAGTTTTATTGATTATTTCCTTCGCTGAGCAGAAACTTTTTGTTTTGATGTAGTCCCAACAGTTTATTTTTTCTTTCATTTCCCTCACTTCAGGAGACATATCTAGAAAAATCTGCTATGGCCAATGTCACAGACATTACTGCCTATGTTCTCGTCAAGGAACATTTAGCTCTTTAATCTACTTTGAGTTTATTTTTGTCTATGGTGAAAGAAAGTGGTCCAATTTCATTCATTCTTTTACATGTGTCTGTCCAGTTTTCCCAGCACCATTTGTTGAAAAGACTGTCTCTTTCCCATTGGATATTTATTCCCCCTTTGTCAGAGATTAATTGACCATGTAACTGTGGGTTTATTTCTGTTTTTTTTTTTATTCTATTCCATTGATCTCTGTGTCCATTTTTATGCCAGTACCATACTGTTTTAATTACTACTGCTTTGTAATATAACTTTAAGTCTGGGACTGTGATGCCTCCAGTTTTGTTTTTCTTTTTCAAGATTGCTTTGACTATTTGAGGTCTTATTCTAGCTCTGTAAAAAATGCTGGTGGCATTTTGATAGGGATTGCATTAAATGTGTAGATTGTTTCGGGTACTATAGTCATTTTAACAACATTTGTAGTTCTAATTCACATGCCTGCTCTCACTTTAACACTCTAAAGTCATTATAATGACTTTTGGCATTTCTAGCATTTTCATTTTTTCATTTTTATGAAAACACTTTTGTATCTATCTATCGCCTCATCTTTCATTACTTATTTTGACTGGATGCTTAATTATATTTAAGTAGTCATAAAGTCTTAACTCCAGATGCAAAGGCATCGTGGCAAATTGTGTTACAGAAACGCTTTCCTCCCATCACTGAAGAAGACACTGCACTTTAAGTTATGACTTGATGATAGGCCTGATTTAATTCTGGGGAACAGTGGAGTTTGGGGAATTTCACATAATCCATAATCACACCAAGTATTATTTATGAACTTAATAAATAATGTTTCCTAGATAATGTTCTTCATTTTCTAGTGCTTTTAGATATTGTAACTAATTAAATGCAATTTGTTTTAAACATTTCTAGATTCACAGTTTTTTGTTGTTATGTACTTTTCAAATGGATTCTAAAATGTAACTGCTAACATCTGGGATTCCACAGAATATTTTGATATTAAAATATGATTTTATACTTCAAAGTTTGGAAACAAAGATGAATAATACATAATCCCTGATGTCAAGTTTACATTTTAGTGAAAGAAAAATATATGTATGGCATGGATACCGAGAAAAAACATACTATGGCAGTAGGGTGCATGTTGTGATGGCGGTAATGAGAAGAGGTTAATTCAGACTGGGAAGTTTTTTAAAAGGTTTATTCAGTTTTGAGAGAGAGACAGAGACAGAGACAGAGAGAGTGCATGAGTGGGAGAGGGGTAGAGAGAGAGGGAGATAGAGGATTCCAAGCAGGCTCTGAGATCATGGCCTGAGGAAAAATCCAGAGTCCGATGCTCAACGACTGAGCCACCCAGGTGTCCTCAGACTGAGCAGTTTTAAAAAGGCTTCATAAAGTCTCTGTAAGAACTGAAATAAATGTACTATGTAATTGCTTAAATTAAAATACAGTCACTTTCTGACTAAAACACCTGTCAACACACTTAAATCTATTCTTTTGTGCAGATTTGTTAAAAAAATAATAGATTTGCTTAAATAAATAAATAAATAAATAAATAAATAAATAATTATTTATACTTTATTAACCAGGAGGTGGAAAAATACAGACCCAAATCCAAATCCAGCTACCCCGTCCGTGTATTTATCAATGATGACTATTTGGCAATAGTGACAAATTTGAACCGTGTAACTAAAACCATATGGCTGGCAAATCTGAAAATATTTATTCTCTGGTTCCTTAATGGCAAACACTTGCTGACTCCTACTGCATTAATATTAATACTGGGCATCCCTGAAATGTTAACCCAAAACTTCTAGGAGTCCTAACATCACAGTGCTTCTGGTTAATTATCACAGTTTGTGGCTGTGGAATTGGTCTCATTCTCCTGGACTACAATCCCCTAAAACATGTAATCAAGAAAGGGTAATTTCCTATATTATACTTTTTTTTTTAATAATGGAATTGCTCCCCTCTTTCCTTTCTGCCTAAACTAATTTACACCCACAATTTAATTAGTTCCCTTATTGGCTTTCCTATATGTTGTCCTGGAAACACTGAGAAAATGGCCACTTTTAATTGCCCTTGAAAACAGGCTTATTCAGAAAGGAATCAAACATTTCGGATGGAAATACATAGAAGTCTTGAATAGGGTCAAAATAGTCCTGACCTCAGGGAGCTTAGCATCTGACTATACTGAACAGTTTGGAAATAAACTAGTCTTTTCTAGTAAACAGCAGATCCTGCGTGATAAAGTAATAGTCCCCTGTGAACACAGAGTAAAGAGTCATTTTTATAGTCTCAAAGTCTTTATCCATAGAAGAGCAAATATGAGCTTGATACAAGATTTCTGTCTTTATGGTGTTTTGTTTTTTTAAAGTAAAAGGTCAATCTGTGAACATTTATTAAAGGCTTACTATTTACCCTGCATTAAGAACACTGGATCAAAGGGAGCAAAATATTGTCCTTAGCTCTAAAATGCTTAAATGTTTATAGAGGAGACACACATTTACGGAGGTAATTGTGACATAGTAGGCTTCTCTAAGAGCTGCAAGAAATGTATTTTGCATGATGGGAGCTGAAGAGATTCACTTAGACTAGAATACTGGATTGGGTTTATTGAGAAAGTGACATTAAACTGGATCTTGAAATATGAGCAGACCTTTTTTGAAGTGGAAATGAAAAAGAAGGGTTTTCCAGATCAAGGGAACAAGTAAATCAAATATTTAGACTAAAGATGAATGCTTTTGGTGTTACTAACTTCCAGATACAATGCAGCTGCAAAATGTTATTAATAATACCCTGGTCAGTAAGAAAATTATTTGGTCAGTCTTGTTCAAACTTCAGTATTAGATTTAAATGCTAGTTGATTCATTTGCAAGATAAAATTCTGATTTGAAGAGCTCATGAAAGTTAAAAAAAAAAAAAAAGGAAATAAGCAACTGGTCTTTCCACGGTATTGTTTTAGAGAAATACTAACTCCTTCTGCAGCATTTAAAATATAACATCAACAGACAGCACAATTTTTGTTCTCATCTGTCCTATTAGGCTCCTTCCATCCTTCTATTCTCAATAGTATTTTATGGACGAAATTCAACTAATAGCATTTGAGGATATATATACTATGAGTGTCATAAACACATTCTCTTATGTTTAAAACTGGAAAAGAGGCTGGCCTTATATTTTTTATATCACACTTCCTAAACAAAGAGCTATATTTTTATCTAGAAGGTACTGATCTCACATAAGATGCATGCACAGCACACCAATTACACATAGACAGAAAGTGTCTCTCACTCAGGAAACCAGCTGAATTGAAGGAGCCACAATACCATCTAGTGTCAGCTATGCACAGTCTCTACTAACACTGAGAAGAACAGTAGCCTAAATTAACATACAGAAAATAATGGAAAACAAAACCTGTGCCCTCTTTTTTCAATAATTAGAAATAAATGTGTTGTCTAGCACAAAGTGCTCTCTGTACCTCCCCTATCTTTTATTTATTTTTGGCCCAAACTTGTCAAGAAAAAATATCAGTCTCCTCGAGATGTAATCGTCTGCCATTTTGCTGTTTAAGACTGACCCCACAAGTAATAGCCCATCAGATTACTAAGACAGTATTTCTCAACAGTGCGACCTGTTGGGTTGAGATCCTGCTGCCCACAGGAATATCACTCAGCAAAATTATCTATGGTACAATTCAGCCATTATTCATCCAGATTTGTATGATTTATGCTAAGTCTGCTTTCATTGATTCTTGCCTTTTTTGCAGTCTAGAAATTGACATGTCCCTAAATTGGACTGAGCTGCTTTAGGAAGTTGTGCATTTCTGGATGTATTTAATCTAAACTTAAGTGAGGTCCCCTGCATGGAAATTATAAAAGGGAGTCATATTCTTATACCTGAAGTTCCCAGAGTACCAGGTCTTATTAATTTCTCTTTCCTAAAATTTTCTCTAGTGATTTCTTTCACTGATTGGACATAGAATAAATATTTTGAACCAATTTATTTCATTTTCATACACATCATGCAGTATCTTCATAATCTGATTGTGAAATCTCTGATTTCAGAAGGAGGATTGTATACTTTCAACTGACAAAGGTTTTCCAACAACAGCCACTCAAAAAATACCTGGTAACTGGCATCTAAGTTAGAATATATCCTGCTATATTAAAGCGGTATTTATATAATTTATTCTTGTACTCTAGCACATCTTACAAAAGTTCAAGCCACATCTCCTCTAACATATTTTGACAGCTTTAATGATCTATAATTGACACATAAAAAGCTGTATACATTTAAAGTGTACAATTTGATCATTTTTAACATATGTACACTGTCATGAATGCATCATCAGAACCAAGACAATGTGGAGCCTGCTTGGGGTTCTCTCTCTCTCTCTCTCTCTCTCTCTCTCTCAAAATAAACTTTTAAAAAATGCCTTATCAAATAGGTGATTGGCAAATGTGCTCTCTTATTCTTTTTATTCTCTTCTTAGTATCTTTCACAGAGCAGAAAATTTTAACTTCAGTTAAGTCGCTTTATCAAGTGAATCTTTCATGGATCATGCTTTTGGTGTTGCATCTGGGAAATCTTTACCTAACTTTGTGTCAGAAAGATGTTCTCTTATGTTCTTCAAGGACTTTTATAATTTCAGGATATAAATTAGGTCTATTACCTATTTTGAGTTAATATTATTATGTGACTTTTTTTTTGCTTTTACATCATTGAAAGCAATGCTGCTTTCTCTCTCAACTGTTCTACCACCACACTCACCTGTTTCCACACTCATTATACCTCTTTCTTCTTTTATCACATCCTTTTATCCAAGCTTTAGATCCCAACCCCTTCTAGTCATCATGCTTCTTGCTGTGTCTGCAACGCTAGCAGTTCAAACCCTCTCTCTCCTGATTTCTCGTCTTCACATACGTGCAAGTTCAAGTCTCCTCTATTAAAAATGAAAAGTAAAACAACACCTTTTTGAGCCTACGTACCTTTCTAACAACTTAACTTTAACTTGCCTGCTTCTTTCCCTACAAAGCTATTCTCTTGAGAGAATTATCTACTTTTTCATTTTCCTCTCCCCCAACACAAGACTGCCAGGTTTCTGCCCTAGCCATTGCACTAAAGCTGCTCTTAATGTCAGCATTCATGATTTCCTTTTTCCACGTACACAGGACCCTCTTCTGCTTTTATCACATAGGCTCTCTGGGAGGCATTTACACTGCTGGCCTCTCCCAATGGTGGGAATTTCTTCAGCTTGTATGAATCCACTTTTCTGGGTCTTCTCCAATCTGTTAACCCTCCTTAGTCTTCTACATCATCTCCTCATTTTCTCTCTGTTACTGGAGACATTCTTCCCCATATTTTCTTTTCTCATTCCATATGCTCTATTGATAATCATACACAAAATCAAAGATGCTACTGCCACCTTCAAAACAATGAATCTCCTATGTGTATTTCTGGTCCAGACTATTATAACCAGACCTACATAATCAACTTCCTGCTGTATAATTCCAGTATGAAATATGTGCCATATTTAACATTCCTCTGTTTATCCAAATATGTGGCTCATTCTATATTTCCTGTGTTGGTAGATAGATGGCTTAGCACTCACTCTATCACCTAAATCAGAACACTGTGATTCATCCTTAACAACTTCGTCTCTCCATTCCCCATGAGAAGCAACAAAGAGCTTTCAGCTATATCTCCTACTTATGTCTTCCATCTATGCTTCCTCTCCATACCCAGTGTTTCTACCCTCGTATCTCCTCTGCAGTTTTGGAACAGACTTCAAATGGTCCTACAGACTCTAGCCCTCACGCTTTATGAAATCCAGCTTTCATACTGATGCCCAGGGAAACTTTCTAAAAGGCAAATTTTTTTTCCATGGGAACAAACAGTAAAATCATGCATCTCTACCACTTATGTGCAAAATCACACCCATTCTAATACCCACGATATGTCTTCCTGATCTGAATACCCTAAATTTGCCATCCTTTCTCTTAAGTCTTATCACTAACAGTTACTCCTCTACATGAATTCTAAGATCCATGCATAACTACCTTCTTTGAGTTTCCTGAACATGGCATTTTAATATACCACCAGATCTTAATCCAGGATATGTACACCCTCGGTAAATGCCCTTTTCTTTCATGTCCATTGGTGAGCAACACACCATGAAAAGAGTAGTTCATTCCTTCTCTTGCATGGAGCCTTCCATGACTCAGTAAAACCTAAATGAGCATTCCTTTTATTCCCAAGCTTATACTTCTGTAACAGCCCTCAACACATTGTAGGATAATTATATTTTTACCTATTTTTCCCAATGGCTGCACTTGAGATTACAAGCCAGCTCAATTTCTGTTTACATCTTCAGTGCCTAGGACAGTGTTTAGCACACAGAAGGTTCTCAACATATTTGTTAAATTAATGATCAGTTTCTCTCTTTTCCTACAGAGTCTTGCTCAAGTAGAGATCATTTGCAATCAAAGCTATGCAAGTTTCCCTTTTTCTTTAAGGGAATAGGCATTGGTTATGTTCTAATCTACAAACTTTGACGATAGAAAATACTTCTTGAATCAGGTGTGATGAAAAGTAATTCGATGCATTGAGAACACCATAAATGTTCATCCCTCTAAGGTTCAGTGTGCAATCTTAAATTCAAAAGGCACTAATGGCATTCAATCTTTGTAGATGTTCCTAGTCACCCTAAAAAAGGTGAAATGTATTCTATTTGCATAGAAAATAAATGCTGCTCTTGCCATTTTGCCTCCTGATATTTGTGACTTTAGAAGAAAAACTTGATCATTTAAGAGGTAATATTTTAATAATAATTCTAACAATTTGATTTTAACTTGATGGTTAATGATTGGAGATATCTTAAAAATTAGAGTACGTATAAACTTAAGAAAATAGTTTATGTGATATAAACCATTAATAAGATATTCTCAGAGTACTTTGGAAAAGCATACATATTAAGAAGTTTGGCCTCTACCCTTAAGGTAAGAGAATATAGAGAAAGGTAAAGAAAGTTAAAATAATCATAGATCCTAAGCTGTTTTATTTCCCATTATTTTTATCTTACTGTTCGATATTAAAGGTCCTTGTCATCATAAAATTATCAGTGAGGAAATAAAACATTGAATCCAGGACTGACAAAGGTCTAGCAAGAAAAATAAAGAGTAAGAATTCACATAGTCAAGTTATCTCTTCCGTTTCAATTACTGTCCTAAAGCCAGCCAGCAGGACTCACTAGAATGACCTGTAAAAACAGGAAAACCAGGGTGCAAATCTGAATTCCACCACTTGCTAGTTGTGTGACTGTAGGAAGATCATTAACCCCTGACTCTCTCTGAACTCAAAGGGTCAAATTAGCAAGGCTTGTCTAGCAAAAGAATTCAATGAAATATATGTCCCGGTCAGGATAGGCTGGTCTATGCTTGGCCAGTAAACAACTCCAAAATCTTAGTGGCTTCAAGCCACAGACTTTACTACCGACTCATCCTCCGGGTACATCATGGTTGGGCAGCTGACCATTCTACTCCCTGTTACCCTCCTCTCTCCAGGACCCAGGGTCACATAGTATCCACCATCTAGAATGTTGCCAGTATACCAAGGAAGGAAATGGAAGCCCAGCAAGTTGCATATTGACTTTTAAAGTTTTGCCCTGAAGTAACACATGTCACTTCTGCTCATATTTTGCTGATCATATTTCAAGAGGGAAGTGAAATCCAAGCTATTCTGGCTACAAGAGATAGCCAGAAACGTTTATTTTACACCAATATTTTCTATTAATACATAATATTAAAATATATATTATAGCATTTTGATACGTTCAATGGTACTGGGTAAAGAATAACAGTAATAGCTCACTGGAGTGAGGGCTTACTCTGTTCAGGGCACTCTGCTAAGGGCTTCACTCCCATTATTTTATTTAATTCTTATATCAGCTTATAAGGCAAATAGTTACATCTACCAGATGCTATTTGCCTTTCCAGCGGCCATTCCCCCATTTTTTTTTCACTAACACAGTGGAGATTTCACTCAAGTGTGCAGTGTCTAAAGCTCACATCACCCTTATGCCAGGAACAAGGTGGAAAACGTCTGGCCAAACTGATATATGGAACTCCTGAACACAGCATCACTTCTTGAAAAATATGTATATATAAATAAATAAGGCAGAATTGTCTCTTCTTTTCACATGTCTGCAGAAGGCAGAAATGATGTCAAGTGATACAGCATCCAGTGGGGACAGTGAGGTAAGAAAGCATGAGGTTGGGATGAACATCACAGAAATGTTGGCCGTGACATCACTGCTGATGATGCCCATCTGATGCCAGCAGCCACTTACCTGTGGCCTTCCTGTTACGTGAGCTAAATAAACCGGTTCCTCTTTGAGCTGATTTCTAAAGAGTTCTAACTTATTTTCTTCTGAATCATTCTTGATCAATGCAATGTAGATCCCCAAGGATTAACAACAAAACAAAATGAGTTATAGAAAAGTTATTTATAGATACAGGCCAAAATAAGACCAATTAGTGCCAGAGCCGGAACCTAGATCTATAATGTCCTGACTCTAAAACTAGATGATTCACAAGGGACCTTCCGATCAATTCTAAACAGCTGTGAGTCAAACCCTAGACAGTTGACATTTCAAAACATATGTGATAATCAAATTATTAATAAAATGAGAATATCACAAAGGAACTGAGAAATTCTCAATGTTTATAAAATAGAGCTGGCATAAAATCATGTTTCAGTTCATTGTATCCAACTTTTCTATTGATATAACTTGGGCATTGTGATTTCATTGTTTAAATATATTTTTAAATGAAAGGTTAACAATATAAGTGAATACAGGATAACCACCACCTTCTTTGGCTTCAGTTCCCCCACTTATTAATTGTAGTCATTGATTAGGTAAGATTTATTACTTTCTCCTCTGTATAATCTATGATTTTAATGTGGTGATGAAAACAGGTAAGTTTTAGGCAACTGATTATTCTTTGCATACTGACATGCCAACAATAGGATAGAACAAATAGGAATTATTTGGGTTTTTTTTAAGGTTATTTATTCATCTCAAGAGAGACAGGGAGAGCAAGTGGGGGAGGGCCAGAGAGAGAGAGAGAGAGAGAGAGAGAGAGAGAGAGAGAGAATCCCAAGCAGGCGCCGCACTGCCAGCACAGAGCCGGATGCGGGGCTCAAACCCAAAAAACGCAAGATCATGACTTGAGCTGAAACCAAGAGTCAGACGCTCAACCGACTGAGCCATCCAGGTGCCCCAGGAATTATTTGTTTTAATAACTATCTATTCCAGGGCTGCAAACCTTCTGAAGGCATAGTCATGCCTGCCTTGGTCACTCTGTGCTTCTAGCATTTGATAGAGAATGTGCTCAAAGTATATTAAGTCATGGAAGAAATGTTCAATATTATTCTGCTTGAAAACAGGGACAGGATAGGAAAAAAAAAATGTTGAATGAATCACAGCCATTTGTATTGATTTTTTTTTGAAATTTGGAACCAGTTGTGAATATTACAAATAGGCAAATCTAGGCTTAACTAAATAAAATGTTCCTTACCAATTAGAGTCGCTTTTTGATTAACGATCTTGTGAGTTCTCAGTCCCAAAATATAACAAAAATAGCATAAATATTAACCTTGAAAAAGAGATATTTTTCTGAATTGTTTGAGGACAGACTGGTGATATTTTTATTGATAATAAATAGATTCTAAAATGTGAATGGCTGAAAAAAATAAAAATTATTACTTGTTCATGTAACAATCTTGTGTATATTCTCTCAGGTGGGGTGGCCTTTCTCCCTGAAGTATTTCAAGGATCCAGCCTCCTTTTATCTCTGTCCCCACCATTTCCTTGACCTCCTTTCCATCTGTGTCCAGTTGGCAAAGGAGAAAAAAAAGGAGGGAGGGTATTTTATGGTCCCTGAAGGAAAGATGTTCTCTAGCACATGGATACAAGACATATTTAACAGCAAGAAAGACTGGGAAATGTAGACTATCTCTTCAAAAATCAGGATAAAGGAGGGAGGGGTGCCTGTGTGGCTCAGTTAGTTAAGCGTCGACTCTTGATTTCAGCTCAGGTCACGTTCTCATGGTTCATGGGATTGAGCCCGTGTAGGGCTCCACACTGAGTATGGTGCCTACTTGGGATTCTCTCTCTCCCTCTCTCTCTGTCCCTCCCCTTCTCATGCTCTATGTCTCTCTCTCAAAATAAATAAATAAACATTAAAAAAATCAGGATCCAGGGTTTCAGTAGACAATTGGTCTTTGCTATTTATATTACAATTCTGTAATCTCTAATTCTATGTGAAATAATGTAGACAATACTTGACAGAAAAACAAACAGCTACCCTTATATATCTACTTTGATCTTTCAACTCCCTCAATACATCTTCTAGCATTGCTGTTTTTCTGTGATGACATGAAGGCTTGTGAAAATAAACTGAACTCATCCTGAATTTTAGTGTAGGCGCTGCCAATAATATTCTTAATGCTGCTTGTGTCACATATTCTTATTTCCTTAGAAAGCTCATCACTGAAAGATTGTGAGATGCTAATTCAGTCTCAGTCTCCGTACTAATTCACATTATTTCCATTAGAAGTTCTATTCATTACTGAGACTGGATAAGCACAGAAAACACAAAATTGAGAAGACATTTATTTAAATTGACTGTAATGAGTCAGTGGCTTCTATATTCCCCTTATTATCTTCAAATGCCAAATGAAACTTTCAGTAATGGGCACTGGCCATTGTTCAGTTTCATGATTATTTCACATTTGTTCAAAAGTCAATTGAAATAATTGCCTTGGTTAAAATAATTGAAGGTCATCTGTAAACTGATTTATCTTGTGTGTTGGGGGTGGGTGGGTGGGTGTGTTCCCTATACACAAGCACCTACAACAAATTTTGGAATATTTTCTTATATTTAAGGGAAAACAAAAAGCAAACAAAGAATAAAAATAAAGGGGAAGACATTGTGATGTTATATTACATTATTTTTTATTTGCTACTAAAATTTAGACTGGTAAGTCTGATGTTGATTTTATAAGCTTTCACATATACGTCCTTACCCAGGCTTTTTTATTTTAGGCCATTTTCCACCCAATTACTCTCTATTCTCAAGAGTCAGGGATCCTGTCTTTCAAAACTATGCCTCCTAAAGCCACATTTTAGACACTCAATAACTTATTTTAAATGCTGAATATACATAAAACTTCATTTTGAATATGAGGTTCACCCTAACATACATCCATATCCTCTCTCTCTTCACACACACACACCCCTCCCTCACAGGTTAGTTTCTGTATAATAAATAAAAAACAAGCAAAAAGTGATAGCTTAAGTTTCATTTACTTAAGTTTTTTCTGCAGAATGGTAAATTTGAAGGGTTCTTTTGCAAACCAATGCCATTATTGAAAATCTTAAGTAGTTTTATGGATTTGTGAAACACTGTGATCATAGAATATTATTAATACATTTTGAAAGGGGGAAAATATTCATAGGGCTAAGACCGTACTTTACAGGAGGTTACATTTAGCAACCATATGTTTTCTTGATGCAAGAGCCAGCATCACTATTTTATAACCTACAAAATACATAAGATTATTTTATGTGAAAATGAACTTACAAAAATGTGAAAAAAACAACCACCTACTTAGTTGAAGCACTATAAATAAACATACAGCTTTAACTAATGATTTTGCATTATAATTGTGTGGTTTGTCCATAATGTTTTCCATTTTCCACTTTTAATACTGTAATATTCCATGACGCACATATTCTAATACATACATACACCGTCGATATTTCCCTTCTCTTGCCATTCTCATCGCCTCAATACCACCATCACCCCTTCACTACCTCTACCTACCCTCAAAATCAAGTTTACAGAGAAGGCAAATTAGAGTGGGACTTAGCAAGGATATAATCTGGACCACTCAGATGACAATACATATTTTGAACAGTTTGAGATCATTTTCAGCAGGATTGTGACAATGACCCCTCTAACAGCTGGCCCCCTAAGGAAGTAGTTGTCACAGGAAATATTTCAAATGAGAAATGTCTGTGAATTGTGTTAAATATCTTCTCTAATGATTCAGAGTACATTTCTCTTTTATTATATATCCTTCAGCCCAATGCAAAGAAAACTTCTCTCGGAAAGTTTTGGAACCATGTAGACTCTGTCTGAGTCAGGCATCACTTGACAGCAAACTATATTTCTATTACTCATTCATTATCTTCTAATTTTTTAAGCTCAGTGTCATTTGTCACTATTATTTTTGAGAATGAGACAAAATGAAAGATGAGTTTACCTTGACAATTCTCTCGCTGGCATACTTGTAAGTAAAGAGAACAATGCCTCTAAGATACTTGTTGATGATTGAGAAATGGCAATGAGAAAACCTTGCTAGTCATTTCTCATTGTTCCATGCATTTTCATATGCTATGGGTCAAACAACTGCCCCCAAACACAGCTTCAAAACTTCATAGAGAATATAGAGAGTGTGGTAGGCAAAATTCTGATGTCCCTCCAAGATTCTGACCTCCTGGTTATTCAACCAAACACTAAGTTAGGCCGTGCTGTGAAGGGACTTCGCAGATAAACTGCCCTTTAAAGAAGATTATCCTAGATTTTCTGGTGTGTTGATGTAATCACATGAGCCTTTAAATGCGGAAGAAGAGAGCTGAAGAGCAAGAAGCAGCAGAAGAACAAGGCAAGAGAGACGAGGTAGAAGGGAGAGGTGGAGAGATGTGAAGTACGAGAATGCCTCTTGCTGCCCTTACAGGCTTTAAAGGTGACCATGAACCAGGGAGTGCCAGAAGTTTCTAGAAGCTGAGAATGATCAGCAAAGAAACTGGGACTTCAGGGCTATAACTACACGGAACTGAATCTGTCAAGATCCGGAATGAAGCTTGGAAGAGGATTCTCCCTCAGAGCCTCTCAGAAAGGAATGTACTCCCGTTGGTATTTGATTTCAGCCATTTAGGACTCTAAGTAGAAAAAGCAACTGAGCCACTCTGTGAAATCATCAGATAACAAATATGTTTTATTTTAAGCCACTAAGTTTGTGCTAATAAACAACAAAAACCTAATACAGGCAGCTCAGTTGTGTGTGTGTGTGTGTGTGTACGTGTGTGCTTTTGTTGTTGTTCATGAAATATCCCTAACACTTACAGCAGAAGATGGCACATGGGTTGCAGTGCATAAATATTTGAGAGATAAAGTTCTTTAACTGCAGCAATTACATTAAAGCCTAAAGTTAAGCACAGTTATTCTAAGGACAGCCAGACTGTTATGTCGGTATATATTTGTTTGTGATAATCAAACCATCTTTATGACATTTCTAAAGTGAAAATATTGGTACTTTCGTGTAAGACTTAAATAGTCCATAGTTCAGGAAAAGAAAGTAAGTTAACAAGGTCATTTTGGGAACGGTTATTTCCAAGAGACCTAAGCCATGCTATTATTCTTCGAGTTTTTGAAAGAAATGTGGCATTAAGGCATGATAATGAAAAACAAAGTGTCTGAAAATTCAATATTCCTCTGAAAAACACCAAGTACATTAATAGGGTAAATTCTCTTAAAAAATATAGTCATTCATAAAATTAGAAATGCTATGAAAGAACTCAGTCTCCATTTTTATAATTAATGTAGATTAAAGCTAGAGTCATTCATATTCTCCAATTAAACATTTCAAGTATAAGAGAATCTACTAAGCCTCCAAAAACCAAGATACCCAAACACAAAGTGAGATGTGCTAGGTAAAGAATGTATGAAATACACACACACACACGTGCGCACACACACACGCACGCGCACATACACACACACACACAGGTACATGTACACACTTAAACACAGGCATTTCCTGCCTTCAGAGTATACTTCTTTCATCAAGGTCCTAGGTAAAAGCTACAACTAGTACAGCTGACCCCTGAATAATGCAGAGGTTAGGGGTGCTGACCTCCAATGCAGTCAAAAATCTGCATATAAACTTTGATTCCCCCAAAACTTAACAACTAATAGCCTACTGTTCACCAAAAGTCCTAGTGACAACATGGTCAATTAACACACACTTTGTATGTTCCATATAATAATACTGTGTAATTTATACTGTATTCTTACAATAAAGAAAACTAGAGAAAAGAAAATGGTGTTAAGAAAATCCTAAGGGAGAAAAAATATATTTGCAGCACTGTACTGTATGAAAAAGAAATCCATATGTAAGCAGACCTATCCAGTTCAAACACACATTGTTCAAGGGTCAGTTATAAGTCTGGTAGGGCTAGTTGACTTTCCCAGAACTGGTGAGTGATGACTGATTTACCTGTCTACCTGTGGTTAGGTTAAACCATTGTACGTATTCGAGACTGTCTAGTACCCATATATTCTTTGGAAAGAAAATACTAAGTCTAAAGAAAAGACACTACCTTACTCTCCTAATATACTTGAGGTCTAGAATATGACCTGCTCCATTCATCCTGGGAACATATACCCTAATAACTTAATAGCCACCTGGAAAAAAATCGTATTTTAGAAAAGAGAACACAGCTGGTGCTTAACCACATGAGGATGAGGAGGTCACAGACATGGTGCTGTTGCTCTTGGGGCACTAGGTAGAGATCCCAAATAAAGTAAAACCTTGGTTTGCAAGCATAATTAGTTCTGGAAACATGCTTGTCATCCAAAGCACCTGTATATCAAAGCAAATTTCAAGACCCATTGGCTCAGTTGTGATCATGTTCGGCATCACATGCTACTCGTATTGCAAGACTTCGCTCGTTTATCGAATTAAAATTTATTAGAAATGTTTGCTCATCTTGTGGAACACTCACAGAACAAGTTACTTGCAATCCAAGGTTTTACTGTATGTGAAACTACTTTGGGGAGATGTCTGGAAATGTTGCTCTAAGCCCATGTGTCAGCTGGCCTGCCAGGACTATTGTACCTGCATGTGGGCTAACCAGAGCACAAAGCAGATGTCTAGTCCCATAGGGTCGCAGAGAGTGAGGCCCATTGTAGACCCAGTCTGGACCTAGAGACAAATGAAATTCTGTGCAAGTGTTTATACTGGGATTTTTTTGTCTGATTCTTTCTCTGGGAAATCTCGGTTCATGTAACCTGAGCCAATATTTTAGGATAAGACAAGCAGATGGGGAAGTAAACTAGGGGAAAGTAGGGACATAAAGAGTGTTTACATGTGCTGACAATATTGGGAGGAAAGTAAATTAATTTTTCCCTGTCAGATTATGCTTTGCTGCTGACATCTTACCTATTAATTTCCATTAAAAGTTCAACTTAGGGTGCAACAGATTACTCTGATGTAAAATAATGGATTGAGAACTTTTGCATTTTTATGATACTATTCCCCAAAGTTAGCCATTGCCTGACTTTTTTCTCCCTTCTTCCATTCCATAGTTAGACTTAAACGCAAACTCTTAGAAAAGAGAGAGGTAGGCAAACCCTAAGAGACTCTTAAATACAGAGAACAAACTGAGGGTTGCTGGAGAGGTGTTAGGTGGGGGGGATGGGCTAGATGGGTGATGGGCATTAAGGAGGGCACTTGTTGGGATGAGCACTGGGGGTTATATGTAAGTGATGAATCACTAAATTCTGCTACACTATATGTTAACAAACTTGGATTTAAATAAAATTTAAAAATAAAACAAAACAAAACAAAAAAAGAACTACTTCATCTTATTTTGCATAGCAGCTAACTCAATGTTTGACAAAGAAAAGAAGCTTAAATGCTGAATTGCGTTCTAAATATATAGTCATGGAATCAGAAAACCTGGTAATAGGAGAAGAGAAACTTTACCTCTTATCTCTCAGGTTCCATTAGGCACCAGGCTAGGGATAGCAAATACGGAGTATGCATGATGACTACCTAATTCAGTCTCCACTCTGGACATCACTAATCTACCACAATAGTTTCCCATGGAAATGGCAATAGCACCCATCTCAATACAGAGATCCAGACAGCTACTCTTAATTGATTACGTATGTCATACAAAATAGAAACAATATACCCATCATAGACTGTTATATTTCCTCATTGAGAGATAAGGAAACCAAGGTACAAAGAGTAAGTACTTTAGACACAGACACAAACTAGTGACTGAAATAGAATTTGATTACAATTCTGTGGGGATCCTTAGCCTTTGCTCTGTCTGCGCTCCCACAGTATGTTTCTAGGCATAAAACAAACCCCAAAAGTCTATTAAAATATTTCATAATGTATAACGACAGAGAACAGTCTCTGTTCTCAGACATGACTGATTCATCTATCTATACTTATTATTTCTGTAAGCTGGGCATGGTTATTTAGGATCTCCATGTTTAGTCTCCTCATATGTAAAATAGGATAATCACAATACCTACTTAACTGTGCTTTTATTAGGAGTGAATGAAAGAATACATGTAAAAATGCTTAGTCCAGCACCTGACACTTCATACATACCCATTAGAAGTTAGCATATTATTATTATTGCCACTTGCTGCACTGGCTAAATGAAACAAGGATTATAATGCAAATGTTAAGATGGAAGTTATGATCGTGTACTAGAATAATCAAACACCAATTATTCACCTTAAAAAAAAACAGAGCAAGTTAAGCATCATAAACATTTTTCTCTGTACTGGTTCCAAACATAACCTCCTATCATGGACAAGTGCTCAGGTTCTGTTGAAATCGTCTGTAAAGGCCCTTTCCTCCTAAAAGAATGTAGGAAAATGTATAACTGGTAATGTAATGCATACTGGACAATGTGAACTGTATTTGTTTGCAAAGGTGTAGAGTTTTGTTCTATCAGGAATCACTACAAGCTGATAATGAAGATGGAGGTGAATTCCTTTTTCTTTCCCTTCAGGCAGTCAGGATGACTGCCAGTTCTGTGTGAATGCAAAAATGGTTGTTGACAATGCATTGGTGAGCACTGCAGGGGAGCGCTGGCACAGAAGAGAAAGGCAGAGGAGGTGCTGATAAATTAGAATGGGAAAATAGGCATCATGAACCCCCCAGGAGTTGTGTAGTCGTCATTCAATATGAAAGCAAAAGATCAGACATTCTCGGGATAGGACTCCATACTATCATGCTGTGTTCTGCTCTTTTGAAGGCACCTATTAAATGACAAGGGCGATACTAAAAAATACTAAAATCTCCCCGAATGCCTGTCACCCAGTGTTGAAATATGGCCCCATGGACATGAGCTACTACCATCTAAAGAAGCTACAGGGGCACATTTCAAGTCATGGGCACGTTACAAGAGCCCTGGGAATTCTCACCATTGTGAGGCTTTTTAGAAGAGGAAAATTAATCTCTACTTTTTTCACCTTTGTGCAGGTATCCTTTTTAAACTTTTCGGAAATTGCTACTGCTGTCAGTGTCTAGCAGCAAAGGACAAGTGTGGACAAATACCAAAAGAAAGGAAAACTGGTAAGCAGCACAAAAGGGTGATTCTCGTGTCTTAACAAGTAATAGACCAGGTCAGAAAATCGGAACAACGGGGGTCATTAGATTCGTTTTCCAGACAAGAAAACTAAAGTTCAGAGAGGTCATGTGACGTGCACAGTGAGTTAGTAGCAGAGCTGACACTGAATGCCCAGTCTCACTCCTACCTTTAAATCGTACACCAGTCCCACACAGCAGTACAGTCGGAGTCAGTGTGGTAGGCCAAATTCTAAGATGGCCCCCAAGGTTCGCCGCCCCCACAGTGTAATATAACTTCTGCATGTACACTATGAGCCTCCAGTTACTCAGTTTAAAACTAGTCTAGGCACTGCTCTGAAGGGGTTTTCCAGACCTAACTAAGGTCCCAAATCAGTCGACTTTAAGATAGGAAGATTTTTCTCAGTGAATCTGACCTAATCAGACAGACCCTTAAAATATCTACATTTTCTCTGGTGAGACAATTCAAAGCAGGAGGGAATTTGATATAAGGAAGCAGTGCAGACTAAACTGTGACTCCCTCCCCAATATTCATATGTAGAAACTCTAAACCCTATTGTGACTATATTTGGAGACACGGTCCGTAAGGAGATAACAAAGGTTAAATGTGGTCATAAATATGAGACCTTAATTCAATATAACTAGCATCTTTATAAGAAGGGGAAGAACCACCAGAGACCTTTCCCCCCAACACTTGCAAACACACAGAGGAAAGGCCATGCGAGACCACAACAAACAAGCAGCCATCTACAAGCCAGTAAGAGAGGCCTCACCAGAAATCAACCCTTTAAGTACCTTGATCTAAAACTTCTAGCACACAGAATTATGAGAAAATAAATGTCTTTTGCTTAAGCCACTCTGTCTATGGTGTTTTGTCACGGCAGCCCTAGCAGGCTAACACAGAAAGACTGTCCATTTCATGTTTTAAAGATTGAAAGCGTCATGTGACAAGAAGTAGGAAAAGTGGCCTCCCACTGACAGCCATCGAAGAAACAGAAACCTCAATCGACAGCTGCAGGGAACTGAATTCTGACTCAAATGCATGAGTTCAGAAAAGAACCTCAGGATCCAGATGAGGACAGAGCCAGAAGACACCTACATTTCAGTCTTGTAAGAACCTAATCGGGCAACCCAGCCACACTATGCCCAGACTTCTACCCTACAGAACTATGAGTTAATAAAGAAGTTTTGTTTCAAACTGCCGAATTTGTGGTAATGCTTTCAAAGGTGACAGAAAACTAATACACCCAGCAGTATTAACTTTATTTCTGTAAACAGCTTTATGAAGGTATAATTGATGTACAAAAAACTGCACATATTTAATGTATACAACTTGATGTGTTTCAACATATACATACACCTATGAAACCGTCACCACAATCAAAGTAATAGACATTTCTATCACCTCCAAAAGTTTCCTTGTGTCCTTTTCTCACAACAGGTCTCTAATTCATGTACTTTATCTCACGTAACTAAAACTTTATATCCACCAAACCACAACTCCCATTTCTCCCTGCCTCATAGGGACTACCTCCAGCTTCTGGTAACTACCATTCTGTCCTGCATTTCTTTGAGTCTGGCTATTTTTACTACTTATGAGTAGGTTCATGTAGTATTTGTCTTGCTGTAACCAGCTTATTTCATTTAGCATAATGTCCTCCAGTTTTATCCATGTTGTCTCATATTGTACCCAAGTATAAAAATTAACAGACAAAAGTACTAAGAATCACTACTACTATAAAACTTTTTTAATGGATATATAATACAAAAAGGTGTAAAGTGTTACATCAATAACATAAAGTGAAGGAGGGAGAGGTAAAAGTGTAGACGTGTACAGTTTTTGTATGCAATTGAAGGTAAATTGTTATCAGCTTAAAATAGACAGCTATTGCTATAAGATGTTTAATAAGTCCCACAGTAGCCACAAAGAATATACTTTCAGTAGACACACAAAAGAGAAAGGAATAAAGCATATAACTACAAAAAAAGCAAGAAATCACAAAGAAAGATAGCAAGAAAAAATGAAGGACAAAAGAACCACATTTCAGACAGAAAAAAACTAACAAAATGGCAATAGTCTTTACCAATTACTTTAAATATAAATGGTTTAAATTCTCTAATCAAATGTCACAGCGTAGCTGAATGATTTTTAAAAATCCAACTATATACTATCTACAAAAGACTCATTTTAGAATTAAAGACACATATAAGTGGAAAGAAAAGGGACTGAAAAAGATATTCCATGCAAATGGTAAGAAAAAGAAAGCAAATGCAGCTGTATTTATATCAGACAAAATAGATTTTAAGTCAAAAAAGTTCACAAAATCACAATGATATATATATATATATATATATATATATAATTTTATATAATGATAAAAGTCTCAATTCATCAGGAAGATATAATAATTATAAATCTATAAATGCCCAACATCACTGCAGGTATATATATAAAGCAAACATTGACAGATCTAGAGGGGGAAAGAGCAATAGAATAAAAGGAGACTTCAGTAACTCAAAACGGATAGAACATTCAGAAAGAACATCAGTGAAAGAATAGTGGACTTGAACTACACTATAGAGCAAGTGTATCTAGCCAACATATACACAACATTCCACCCAGCAACAGCAGAATACACGTTTTTTTTAAGTGCACATGGAACGTTATCCAGGATAGATATTTTAGATCATAAAACAAGTCTCGACAAATTTAAAAAGGTTAATATCATACCAAGTATCTTTTCAAACCACAAGAAATGAGCTAGAAATCAGTAGCAGAAGGACAACTGAAAAATTCACAATATGTGGAAATTAAACAATGTACTCTGGAACAGCCACTGGTTCAAAGAAGGAGTCAAAGAGAAATTTTAAAAAACCTTGAAGAAAATGAAAATGAAAATAAAACATACAGAAACTTAGAGGATGCAGCAAAAGCAAACTGAGAGGGAAGATAATAGTGATAAAGATCCACATTAAAAAAGAAAGAGCTCAAATAAGCAAGCTAGTCTTACACTTCAAGCAACCAGAAAAGGAACAAACTAAACTCAGAGTTAGCAGGCTAAAAGAAAATTAAAGATCAGAGGAGCAATAAATGAAACAAAGAATTGAAATACAATAGAGGGGTGGCTGGATGGCTCAGTTGGTTAAGTGTCTGATTTTGGCTCAGATATGATCTCACGGTTCATGAGTTCAAGCCCCACATCGGGCTCTCTGCTGCTAGCGTAGAGGGTGCTTTGGATCCTCTGTCTCCCTCTCTCTGCCCCTGCCCCCACGTGCTCCCCCCACCTCTCAAAAATAAATAAACATTAAACCAAAAAGAAATACAATAGGGAAAAAAATCAATGAAAGAGGGTTTTTTTTTAAGATAAATATAATTGACAACTCCTTTAGCTAGACTTACTAGTTCTAAAATTTGATACTTAGGAAATAATCAGAGATATAGACAAAAGTGTTCTTTAATAAGAAATGTTCAAAATAGTGAAAAGATTAAAACCTCCATGTCCAATAAGTGATTGATTACATCAATTATGGCATATCCAGATGAAATACTCTATAGCCATTAAAAAATAGGTAGAAAAAATACCATGAGAAATGGGTAAATATAAATAATGTGATCTATATGTTATGTATGTATGTGTTTATTATATACACATACAGAGATGTATAAATACGTTTCAAAATGTTATAAAACGTTAGGTCTGGTGACTGGATTATAGAACACTGATTGGAGCTTTTTTGTGTTTTTCTGTATTTATCAATTCTTCTAAGACAGTAGCTATTATTTGCAATTAAAAGAGAAACAACACTAATAAATTGCATTTTTAATGCTGCCATAAATAAAAGTATCATTGTATGTATTACAACCCTGCAGAAGCAAGATTCACAGATATTTTTTAGTGGGTTACTCAATATTTTTCTGGAGAGAAGCTACTTTTTGTATTCCTTAAAGTTCTATATCTCCATGTGAGCTATGAGGTCTGGGCTGCAGGTGCACATAGGGTGTGGAAAGAGTGTGGACAGTCTCTGGACACATTTTTCCTACTAGGCGTTAAGCTTCAGGGTCACAGGTGACTTACTTCACAGGTACTGGACAGATCCATGCTGACATTTATTTTTTGCAGCTCCTAGAGTATTTTAAAATACATTTCTAATAGCCCATAAGCTTGAGAGTTTAACTCGGGTGGGGCATTTTGATTACACTAATATGTCAGACATATACATGATTGCAAGCAATGACAAATGAGAAGGTGGTGGCAGGGACAGGAGTGACCTGAATTCTCACGTGCTCAGTGCCCTGCAGTACCTGAGTCCCAACTGATAGATAACACAGAAAAGTTCAGTGATGATTTAATTTAAAAAGTTCCCTGTGCTTTATCATTCATGTGTAATTATAGTTAGTTCATTAATTACCTTCTTGAGAAGTGAGACTGGAAAGAGAATTAAATGGTACTTTCAAAAGCTAATTTTGCAAACAATTAAATGAAGCCAAATATAATTGATAATTGCTGTAACAGCTGGCCTGGAGGCATGCCTCCTTAGAAAAACTGTTGTTTAGACTTTGGTAATATGAGAGAATAGAAACTCTCTCCAAAAGTTTAAATAAGCATGAAAAAGTCAAAATGAAGACAACTAAGCTTTTCATAAAATTTGGCTCAAGCTAAAGGTGGCAGCTTTGGCAACGTTAATTTTTAACATTGTTTCTATTTTAAAAAAACTACGGTGGATGATGACCAGGTCTTAAAGTGGGGAAATAATATATTTCAACTATCACAAAAACAGGGATTTGAAAAAGGCAATGAATCTGTGACTCTCGTGTCTTTGTGAGGGAAGTATAACTCTCTTGAACCTCTTTTTCCTAGTATTCATAGTACCCTTTAGAGTTTTCAAACTGGAACCATTGAGTATATGGCAAACTGAGTATATGATTTTAAAATATCATTATTCAGGGGCTCCTAGGTGGCTCAGTCAATTAAGCATCCAACTCTCGGTTTCAGCTCAGGTCATGATTTCATGGTTTTGTGAGTTCCAGCCCTGTGTCTGACAGTGAAAAGCCTGCTTGAGATTCTCTTTCTCTCCCTCTCTCTCTGCCCCTCCACTGTTTGTGCTGTTTCTGTCTCTCTCAAAATAGATAAACTTAAAAGAATTAAAAAAATAAGAATAAGATATCATTATTGAACAGCTACTTTGCGACAGGCCCTGTGCTAAATGCTAGGGATACATCCAACCCTTCTTCAAGCAGCTGGGACCCAGCAGAGGATTTCCCATCACAGCAAATCACGGGAAGCGCATGGAACAGAGCAGCCCAGAAAGAAAGTACACACATTTCGTGTGGGTTAGCCAGAGCAGGCTTCACAAAGAGGTGGTGCTAGATAGCAAAGAGCAGGGTATGGAAAGCAGGGTATGGGGGGCATAAATGGCACCAGACTGGATGGACTGGGCAATGAGATCCTGACCAGGAAAAGCACTCCAGGTAGAGGCTATAGTATGGAAAAAGGCCGGCAACTTGGAGTCGAGTATGTGATGGAGGCTGAGGCAGCTTCAAACTTTTCCTAAAAGTGACTCAGAGGTTTTAAAAAGGATCCTGGCATCATTACACATTTTTGCTAACTTACTCATTCATGTAATGTTCAAATGTTTCTCACAATCCATGCTTTTGACACTAGGCTTAGTTGACCAAAATCTTCCCAAGGTGAACCCTTTCCCTTGGGGATCTCACAAGGCATTGGGGAGGAAAGGAGGAAATCAAGCAAAAACAACTATGTGGGGTGGCACTGACTGCTGGCGACCCCCCACTGTTGCCCTTCTTCCTACAACTCAGAGCACAGCTTTTTTTTTTTTTTTAAGCAGTGAAATGCCAGCCTTGGTGGATGAATTGTGATTGGTCTAAACCATCATGGCGATCCAAGTTCTCTTCACCTAAAGCTCCTTTTCCAGTGTCTCTTGCAGCTGGGTATAGCAGAGAACAAGTGAGCACTGGATTGTAAAGACGGATCCTGGTTGTGCTTTGGTGTTACATTTACGTTAACTGTTCTGTTCCGCATAATACACACACACACACACACACACACACACACACACACATCCATGCTATATATAGCTATATTTATATGTACATATAATATACATGCATATCTCTTCCACCTAACAGTTCTTCAGCTATCTGCTTAAAACCACCAAAGCAATATCTATATAGATATCAAAGACTGCACTTCCCTAGTCCCATAACCATATGCCACATGATACAGTCTGTAGCCCGCATTTCCCCAGGCTAGCCCTTCTAGAGACATACACTGCTAGGTCAGTGCCTTTTAAGAAGTATGTTGCTCGGGTCAGGGCCTGTCTTCCGCATGTCCCACCAGTACAACCGTCTGCTTCTTTGATAGCATGTAATAGTCCTTACTTTTATCTAGAAATCAACTCCATCGCTGAACTGAGATAGGCTGAAAAACAGCCATTGCCTTTGACAGTTTTAGTGTTTATGGGTCCTTTTTACAGGAGAATTTTGACTACCAAACTCCTGGACTCCCCTCTGTTTTAATGATACCAAGTCTGAAAGCAAACATCACTATAGTAATGAGTAATACTTTTATCTTTGATAGAACTCAGACATTTTCAAAGTTCTTTCTGCCTCTCTGCTGGCCACATCCATCTTTATCATGGGCCCTGAGGCCTAGGATCCTCCTATCTCCTAGGACCGGTGCCTGAGACGCATTCAGAGAAACGTACTCATTTCGTTTCTGCCATCACTGTGTTTCCCTGTACCCACATTACCCTGCACATGGGCTCAGATCATAGTTTTGTCTGGCCCTTGATGCTCTGGGACCTATCTCAGTAAAGGTACTAGATTGGGTCCTTCCTCTTCACCTTGGATTCTGTCTAGTCCTCAGGAGTCTGCTAAGATTCCTTCTCCCTGGAGCACTGAATTCCTCTCTTTCTGCAGCTGGTCACCAATACAAAAACATTCTGAGGAACAGCACAGCAAAGACAAAGCAAGCTACACATTCTATCCTTTGGTGGCCCGTTCTCCGTAAGATCTTCCTGTCATCAGGGAAGAGGCTCAGGTGTCCACTGTAGAGGGCCCGGGCTACATGGGAAATAGCTTCAGCCTGAACCTGGCAGTTTGTGTGGAAATGCTAGCCCCCTTTCATCTCTGAAGCTCTGAAAGGGTCTGGAGCCAGAGAGAAGAAAAACAATGCTTTCTCCCACTATGACCTGATCTAATCATTGTCAAGAGTATCCGAAACAAATGCACTGCATTATATACATAGGCAATAGAATCAAAGTGCCCGAAATGGATAAGAAACACTCTGGACATACCCCAAATGACTCAGGGCCCAGAACATTCTACCGTGAGAAAAGCAACTTCCACAGGAATTAAGTGCACTCCCTCTCATAATAATAAGTAAGGAAGTTGTCCACATTTTGGACTCTGAAAGGAGCAAGTGGGGCAAAGAGCAATGACAACACAGACCAGAGATGAGGGCACAAGGAAAACAGAGCCTATGCCAGTGGGAGGATGGGTAGAAGTTCCGCCTCAACATAGAGTCACTGTCAAACTGCCCCGCAAAGAAAAGTTTTATCAATTGGCAAACTCATTAACAATATATGGGTAAACAATTCTCCGACCTCCATCTATACTGGATGTTAGAGTGTTTTAAATGTTTACTAATGTAATAATAATCTTATTTTGCTTTATTTTTATATTCAAGAGCTAGAAAGACTTCATACACCTATTGATCATTTATATTCATTTCTCTGTAAATTGGTGAAAGAATTGACAATATATACTGCAATAATAATAATTGATCTTAAATGAGAAATTCCACTATGCTCCCTTGAGTCAAGGGCAAGTCTCACACAGTCATGCTGTTAATTCAACAAGGCTCCCATGGAGCCCACTCTTCTGACATTTGTCACTGAGGTGATGGACATTCTGATAATTGGATGAGCGAAGTGGGAATTACCTGCTTCACATACCAGCCACCAAATTTAGAATGCCTTGCTTATTGTTTTGTATCAACAACTCTGCTTATGTCAAGATGCCAGATTAGATCCAAGGAGAAAGAACAAGAATAAGAAACAATAAGACCCGATTGTGGATATGGGTATATTTATGATGCTTTAAATCTAATTGTTTCCTGGTAACACAGGCAGGCACAGCCATTATAATTGCCTTGTTTCTTTTCTGTAATTGCTTTGAATCCTTTTGAACATAGATGCAATAAGGTCTCCTTGACGGTGAGTTTCTCTAGAGCCAATTACATTTGTATTCCCAAGGTTTAGAACAGTGCCTGGCACAAGGCAATTGTTAACAAGTATTATGAAATGCTTTTTGATTCTACGAAAGGGCTTAAAAATTAATATAATAAAATAACAATATATGTGACATCCATGACTTTAAATTCTATGAACATCAACAAAAAAGTCTTTTCTGACATCTCTTTTGTCATGCAGTTGAAATTCTAAAAATGTCATTCTAGTGACATAATGCTTCCCTCTTCTCATCATTCATGACAATGCGTCATTCTCTCTCATTTTATGGGTGGAAGCTATTGGCATTTTTCTATAGAAGCATTTGCAGGGATTATACATTCTCACAGTTTGGTGCATTCTTTGATAGAAAAATGTGCTGCATGGACCTGATAGTTGTAAAATACTTGAGATTTACTGTCTTTCTCTCCTGTGGATGATGAGAAATAGCTCCTTTTCGCTAAATAGTAAAGAAAAATTATTTTTCTACATAAACATCATCAGTCATAGTATTTATCTTCTTGATAAATATGGAAAATAATATTTATCTTAGAGAATTTCATGAGAAGCAGGTAACTCAAGGCCAATAAATGCCTTTAAAAACCCATTAATCTTTATGAATTGAAAATAAACCCTATGGGAAATGTATTACAATTTCCCCCTTTTAAAAAACATTCTTTTCTGATTTTTTGATTACAAATGAAACACAATCCCATTTTCTCTAATTAGAGACTACCAATTTATTTTCAAAATAAATGAAAAACCACACATAACTTATTACCACCGGCGATAAAGGCTAGTAACAAGTTATTATATGTTCTTCCCATATTTTCCTACATATGAGTATATATTTACTTAAAAAAATAACATTTTGTGAATACCATTTGCAAGTCTGTTAAAAAACAAAATTGCTATTTCATGACCTTGTTCTCATGTCAATAAATACTGGTTTAAAAGACATTGAGAGAACTTAACTACAATTTATTTAACCATCTGCCTACTGCAGGAAATTTAGATTGTTTACAGTGTTTGGTTACAATAAATAACACTGCAGTGAATATTTATGACTCTGTATCCAGTTCACCCTGAATATGAATACTTAATATCCCTGTCAACTAATTATATGCTTTGGATTACTTTCTATTTATTCTCCTCAAAAGGAGGTAGAACAATTTAAAAAAATTTAAGTGCTTAATACTTAACATCAAATTGTTTTCCCAGAAAACATACATATTTACATACATAAATATACATATTTATAGATATTCACATTGCCAGCTACAGTATCTGATTATTCCCATAAGATTTAATATTTCATTGTAATAATATTTCTCCCTGAAAACTCAGCTACTGGCTACATTTTCAAGTAGAGACCATAAGGTATGCTTTGGTATAATGTCTTAAGTGATAGCACAAGTTTACGGCATGTACTTTTTCTCTCTAGTAACAAATGGAAGGCATTTTGTAAAGATGAGTTGAAACCATACAAGAACTAAACCACGAAGTCATCCCTCCTGCCCCCAATACTGCTATATTACTTTCCAGAGAAAATAAATTTATGTTAGTGTTGTGTGTGTGTGTGTGTGTGTATACATATATATATGTTTGTATATTCATATATACTTTACACACACACAGGTTGTGTAGTGGTGTGTGTGTGTGTGTGTGTGTTTGTATATTCATATATACTTTACACACACACAGGTTAGATGTGTTTGTAGAAGAAGCTTTTTCTTTTTCAAAATTGGGATCATACCCCACATACTATTCTGTACTTTTTGTTACTGAACATTGAACATTTCGTGAATACTTTTCCCTTTGTTTTTTACAGTTTTTTTAAATATGAAACCATTTTGAATACAATTTTTTCACTTATTCCAACATGTCTCGTTTACATCTCCAAACTCAGAAATTTCAACTTACCAAAAAATAAGTATTTTGAATTTTCTATAGACTCCTTTCCATTTCTATTCTTGTTGGCATCATCAGAAAAGACCAAGAATTGAATAAATGCAAACTTGTTTTTTCTTGTGAAGCTGCCTGTACTTAAATGTGTTAGCCAGTTATGCATTACCAAGAAAATTACAGTAAAGTCAGTTTTGCAGATAATGTATTTTAAACGGAAGGAAAAATAATTGTGCTCTTCCATTGTTACTGGTCTTCAGATGGTGAGTTGAAATAGTGTGATGTGTATTTCTTCATTTAGTCCCATCAAGTAAACTGAGGGCCAGCATCCTCAGATCAGATTCTGTGTCTTTATTTTAATGAGGAAGAATATTGCAAGAATGAAGGACTGAATCATATGCATACTCACTACAGGTGGACGAGCCTTTAAAATATGATGAGTGAAAGGAGCCAAGCACAAAAGGACACCCAGCTTACCCACTTGTTCTTCCGGCTGTGATGTCATTTTTCCTTATCTCTCTTAAAGTATTACAGGCTGAAAGGGATCGCTTCAGAAGTGGAGATCATAACCAAACATTCTTTGGATGCGAGGAATTCTCCACGAACTACAAACAACATCCGTATGTGCCGAAAACAGACAGCTGCGGGCCGTTCCTGAATCACGACATGATTTTTTTCCTCTAACACACCCTGCAGCCCTGGTCACTGTTCTAACCTTATCTCCTGCTAACCCTTCCCTCCACACTCTCTGCTTGCCATGGAGTCACCCATGCACCCCCGTGTCCTGCCCACAGAGTGTTGCAGAACATACCCTTCAGCTGGGAACATCTGTCTTTTCCTACCTGGTCTTCTTGTCAGTTAGATATCTGCCAGATTCATGTGACTGGTATTTCTACCGAAGTAAGCTGGTTCCAGAGCAGAGTCCTGTGGCCTCTACTCAGTGATGGGCCAGCACCTAGGAAACAAACATGGCCATGGTTTTTCTTACTCTTGAATATTTTCTTTTCCATTTTTAGTCATTTCCACTCCGGGGATCAGGTCAGCCAAATTACTGGGCCCTTAATTTAGAGCCAGTAAATATTCTCTTTACCCTTAACATTATTCAAAAAAAATTTTTTTAATGTCTATTTATTGTTGAGAGAGAGACAGAGACAGAGCATAAGTTGGGGAGAGGCACAGAGAAAAAGAGACACAGAATCCGAAGCAGGATCCAGGCTCTCAGCTGTCAGCACAGAGCCCAATGCAGGGCTTGAACTCACAACAGTGAGATCATGACCTGAGCCGAAGCTGGACGCTTAACGGAGCGAGCCACCCAGACTCCCCTACCTTTAACATATCTATACATTGAATAAATGTGTACTGGGAAAACAGGAAATAGAGGGAAAGTGTGACATCCACTAAAGTGCTGACATTTAAGCATATTCCCTGAGGAACCACACAAAAGGATAGAAGCATTTTTCCAAATACATTTGTTTTCTTATTTATAAATTATTTAAAGGGGAAAAAAAAGTAAATAAAAAAAAGCAGCATGACAAAACTTCGGTTTTAAAATATATTTTTACTATAAAATAACAGAAATGATTTGCTAAAAATATGAAAGTGTAAGAAGTAAAAATCATATATTTCTAAGTTCTTTGCCTAATTATTCTTGCTAATCATTTCATCTATACCTTTCCAGTTTTTCATTTACAGATCACATGATTGTGTATATACATTAGCCCTTTCCAAATTTCTTGCAAATACATTTTTATTTCTTTATTTCATGTGTGTGTGTGTGTGTGTGTGTGTGTGTGTAGTGAAGCATGTTTGTATTTTTTCCCTTTATGCTTCATAGGCTTTGTGTCATGCTTCAAAAAGCATTTCCTACTCCCAAGATTATATGATTTTTTAAAAAATAATTTGTATATGGTCAGAGAGCAAAGGATGATAGAAAACCTTTCCTTTTTTATAACACTTTTTACAGACACTGAAATCAACTAGCCCCTGGGAAAAGAATGACATT
Source organism: Panthera tigris (assembly GCF_018350195.1). NCBI lineage: Eukaryota > Metazoa > Chordata > Mammalia > Carnivora > Felidae > Panthera > Panthera tigris. Next base: position 53,893,608 of record NC_056672.1, read on the forward strand.
GCATTTAATGGAGCTGAACATGTTTGGAATCATCAAGTATAAGATCAATTAACCAGAAAATTGATAGCCCCATAAATTTATATAGAAGCCTTTCAATGAACCCCCCTACAATTTATGAGTACTTGGCAAGAAGGACACTTACAGAAGGAATCTGTACATTTTACCAGTAAGTCACATTGAGATTTATTTAGAAATGTCATAAACTATGTTGAAAGCTAAGCGCACGCAACGTACACAAAGCTTGTAGTCTTAAAATGGCTTCTTAACTGTCCTCAGAAAAACTTAGACTCAAGACCTATCAGGTCCAATGTATTTTATTTCCATTTGTATATGCAATTTGTTGGCTTTATTCATCACAAATTAGGCTTTCTGACGTCACCTCTCCAAAAACTTTGTAATCAATTAGCAATCTCGATTTGAAGCTCCTTTTCTGGCTAACATCTTTTTTGTTTTTCAATTTGAGTATACCTGACACACAATGTCACATCAGCCATAGGTGTACAACATAGTGACTCAGCTTCTCTATAGGTTATGCTTTGGTCACAAGTATAGCTCCATCTGTCACCATACAATGCTATTTCAATTTCGTTGACTATATTCCCTATGCTGTATCTTTTATTCTGATGACTTATTCATTCCATAACTGGATGCCTGTATCTCCCACTCTTCTTTACCCATGTTGTTCATTCCCCCAGCCCCCTGCCCTCTGGCAACCATCAGTTTGTCCTCTATAAGTCTGATTCTGCCTTTTGCTTGTTTATTCATTTATTTTTTAGATTCCACATACGAGTGAAATCATATGGTGATTCTCTTTTTCAGTCTGACTTATTTCACCTACCATAATCCATTCTAGGTCCATTCATGCTGCTGCAAATGGCAAGATCTCATCCTTTCTTATGACTGTGTACTATCCCATTATGTATATTCCACATCCTTATCCATTCATCGATCGATGGACATTTAGGTTGCCTCATCTTGGCTGTTGTAAATAATGCCGCAACAGACATAGGGGTGCGTACATCTTTTTGAATTACTGTTTTTGTTTTTTGGGTAAATACCCAGTGGTGGAATTATTGCATCATATAGTATTTCTATTTTTCATTTTTTGAGGAACCTCCACACTAGTTAAAAACTTTTGACACCCATGTCTCTAAATTCAGAGAAATACAATAATTTCAATGTCTTATTCTTTCTCAGTGACTTTTCCAATTACGCTTCTTTCTGAACAAGATGCTTTGGTCTGACATCAGCTAGGTTGGGTACCTTATCACTTAAGTTACAATAAATATGTCATCTGTTTTCATTAACAAAATTGTTAAATAAAATATGGGCAGATTCAGGACTCTGCTACAGAATTTCCCATGAACTGACATCAAACATTAATCTACCTACTTTCTGATGGTCACTTAAAAACTATGACTCCATGTGACCACACTGAAATCCTGCCAATACCTTAATCAATTCTTTAGAGATATCATGGGAAGTACTCTGCTGAAATATAGATATATTATATGTATGTTCCCTAACTTTATTATCCTAGTAACTCCATCAATCTAAATGGATGATATATTAACCTTACAATTGCCTGTTTGTAGTCAAAGTTACAGAATGTTATTGTATCAAGAGAATTTTCTAAAAGTGGGATTAAGCCTTCCAGTTAATCTGTTTTTTTCTTAGTGACAATGTAAATGTCTCATTAGTATAAATAGTTTTTCATACTGTGTCTGATTACAAAAATCACACGTGCTGACTGTAGAAACTAGGATGACACAGAAAAGCGTAAAGATTAAAATAATTCATAATTTTAATATCTGGAGACAACCTGTATCAACATTTTCTTGAATATCCATCTAAGTATATGATTATATACGGAGCTATATTTTTCTTTATTTCAAATATAGTCCTACCTCTCCCAGGTGACATACTGAAAACAAGCAAATACACTCCAAAAAGCAAAACCAAAAGCAAAGCACAGTGACACTTAAAAAATTAAATCTAAATTCAGAGACCTTAAGGAATATGTGTACTCCAAGTATCTACAGAGGCTGCTAAAGAAATCTTTTCTTCCTTTGTCATCCCATTACTCACGACAAATGACCTACTCAGC